>NC_069378.1:39403181-39706212 GCF_021730395.1 Mercenaria mercenaria
GTTCTGGTTCAATTTCTTCAACAAATTTAGCTTCCTCATACAATGGTCTTGGAACAACTTCTCGTGCAAAAGTTCGTAATTTTTCAAATTCTTGTTTCAGAATAATCTCATCTTCTTTATCATCAGTTTCTGAAACACCCGAACCTAATCTAGGTCTTGCTTTATTAGAATCATAATTTTCCAACTCAGAATCATGTTTCCGATGCCTGTTTTCACCAGAACTTGACCTGCGTCTCTCATTATCAGACTCTGAATGTCCAGAGCTTACTCCGAGTCTTTGATTTCCTGGCTCTATATCATCAGAATGTAATCTTTTTCTCCTGTCTCTTTGAGTATGTTCTCCATCTATAACATCATCTTCAAACACATCAAACGTTTCATGAGGTGACTGCCTTCCTGAGATTCTAACTTCACCATCAGTATCATTCTCATTTTTATAATCCTCATGTCTCTCTGTCTTTGCCCATTTGGATCTGTCATTAATGTTTGCGTTAATATCACTTTCATTCCAGTTTGAATCTCTGTCTAATCTTTTTGCACCTTTGTGCAAAATGTGTTCATTTGGCACCATTTCATGTATATTAGGTTCTTCTGAAACTGAAGAGTCTCTACTCCTTACAACAGTTTTTACCTCTGACCCAGAAGATTCACTATTTCTCCTATTGTCTGCTGGTTCAACAAGATCTAAGTGAACACCGGTTTGATTTCTGTGTAATTCTAGCACCTGGAAGAATTAAAAAGAGAGAATTTCTCTTAACATACATGTAATATTTCTTTCTGCAAATGAATAGCAGTTGGACAAATTTAGTACTTTGGCCTTTTCTGAAGGAAGCCGAATATAAATGTGCGAGGTATTTATTACTAGAGGTTCATAACATTTAAGTGATGGGAAATAAAAAATACAGTAGTTTACTTTACAGTCAGTGAAATAATACACATCAGTTTATGTATCACAGTTCTGTATAACGAAATGTAAAATGCTCTACCATACCCTTGCAATAACAGCCTGAGCAATTTGGTCCTCCAATGATTTTTGTTCCCCTGAATCATCAGAAAGGGATGACAGATCTGATACTGCCTCATCACTTGTCTGAAACATAAAGCATTTAATACAATTGAGAATGCCAGATCTGATACTAGCTTATCACTTGCCTGAAAAAGTCATCTACGACATTTTCTCAAATAGCCAAATTTGCTGCTAAAAGAAAGGGAACCATTTTTGCATATACCACATTATTTATAAACAAATCCATTTTTGTCTGTCAATATACAGATAGAAACAAGAGCTGTCACTAATGGTGACAAATGCCCCCGCAGGGCCTTGACCTTTGACCTGGTGACCCACAGTCAGTGGGGGTCTCAGCATGTAAAGTTTGAAGGCCCTGAGTGCAGTGGTTCGCGAGTAAAGTGCCTTCATGCAAAAAGTTAACATTGGCCCCTGTGACTTTGACCTTTGACCTGGTGACCCCAAAGTCAGTAGGGGTCATGTACTCAATAAGTACTATCAGCATGTAAGTTTGAAGGTCCTTGGTGCAGTGGTTCGCGAGTAAAGTGCCTTCATGCAAAAAGTTTACATTGGCCCCTGTGACCTTGACCTGGTGACCCCAAAGTCATTAGAGGTCGTGTACTCAATAAGTACTATCAGCATGTGAAGTTTGAAGGTCCTGGGTGCAGTGGTTTGTGAGTAAATTGCCTTCATGCAAAAAGTTAACATTGACCCCTGTGACCTTGACCTTTGACCTGGTGACCCCAAAGTCAGTAGGGGTCATGTACTCAATAAGTACTATCAGCATGTGAAGCTTGAAGGTCCTGGGTGCAGTGGTTCGCGAGTAAAGTGCCTTCATGCAAAAAGTTAACGTTGTGACGAACTAACGAATGGACGGACAGTTGAAAACTAATATGCCTCCCTTCGGGGCATAAAAAAAACTAGAAATACATTCTGCATGCCCACGGGCAGAATGTTGAGCCCTCCAGCACATCTGGTCTCTAAGTGTGACTTTGACCTTAGCCCTAGGGACCTGGTTTTTGTGCACGACACTCCGTCTCATAATGGTGAACATTCATGCCAAGTTACATCAAAATCCCACCATGCATGAAGAAGAAATGCTCCGGACAAACTTCAATTTGACCTTTGACCTCTAACTGTGACCTTGACCTTTGAGATAGGAACATGGGGTTGCGCATGACACTCAATGAGGTAAATATTCATGGCAAATATAAAGATTGGTCCATGCATGTCAAAGTTATGGTCCGGACAAAATCGGACGGATGCGTGCACATACACCGACCCACCAAAAGTGACAGAAGTGGGCTCGATAAAAATGGTCTGAACATAATAAAAAATCACCATAAATTAGAACACTTCTGGATAAATTCCAGTAAAATGAGCTGTTCTTCCAGATATATGTTTGTTTACCATTGTCACGCAAATGACACCTAAAATTTGACATCTATATTTGCCAACTGATCTTAATACTTTGTCTGCATGCCATTCATATTGTGCAGGAAGTTAATAATATAAACATTCTGTTTGTCCTGTATACTGCTCAAGAAATATGATCTCTAAAGTGTTTACAGTGAGGATAGTGACAGAGGAAGGATGGATGGACAGATGATCACAATACCTTATCCTTGAGTTTTATGTGATCAGGTAAGAATAAAGTACAAGGGCAATGGTATACCAACCAGATCTAGTGATTCACCCAGTCTGTCCTCGACCAGTTTAGAGATCATCTGTTTCACTTTTAGAGACGTCAAGCCTGGATTATGAGCACAAGTTTCATCAAAACCTGCAAAGAAATCAATCGAGATAAATCATAAAACCTTTTTATTGTCCATTGCTCTATATTTCATGTCTTATATCCTCAATTTATCATAAACAGCTCTTAACAACTATCAATAAATGCTTGATTTATATGCACTGCTAATAAAAGCTGAAAGCAACATGTTTTTTATATAAAAAAAATAGAAAGTCTATTAAATTTCAAGTGTTTACTCAGTTGAACCACCGATATTCCTGTATACAATACTGCTCTAACCTTAACTACCACCAGGGGGTGGGGTAGAAAAACAGACTAAAGCAGGTCTATGGAAAACATATTATCCAGATCCTTTCTTTCACCTAACTGTCAAAATCCACAATCTAGACCATCCCACTATTAAGGCTAGTTTGAGATGGACCTATACCTGTCCTTAACAGAGGAGTTTCGCAGTCCTTTCTACAGCCAGTCAAGTCTCTGGAAGGGACTGACCAGTTTATCTATTACTTTCTACAGCCAGTTCTAGTGAGACAGACTGACCACATACTTCCAACAACTTGGTCTGCTCTTAGAATGGACTGACCAGTTTTATCATTTACTCTCTAAAGCAGATTTCAGCCTCTGGGACAGACTGACCAGTTTGTCACTTACTTTCAAGAGCAAGTTCCAGTCCCTGGGACAGAGTGACCAGTTCACACTTATTTTCTACAGCAAGTTCCAGTCCCTGGGACATATTGAGCAGTTTATCACTTACTTTATACAGCAAGTTAAAGTCCCTGGGACAGACTGACCAGTTTGTCACAGCAAGTTCAAGTCCATGGGACAGACTGACCAATTTAGCACAGCAAGTTCAAGTCCCTGGGGCAGACTTACCAGTTTATCACTTACTTTCTACAGCAAGTTCAAGTCCCTGAGACAGACTGACCAAGTTTAAGTCCCTGGGATAAACTGACCAATTTATCACTTATTTTCTATAGCAAGTTAAAGTCCCTGGGATAAACTGACCAGTTTATCACTGCAAGTTCAAGTCCCTGGGACAGACTAACCAGTTTATCACTTACTTTCTACAGCAAGTTAAAGTTCCTGGGACAGACTGACTAATTTATCACTTATTTTCTATAGCAAGGTAAAGTCCCTGGGACAGACTTACCAGTTTATCACTTACTTTCTACAGCAAGTTCAAGACCCTGGGACAGACTGACCAGTTTATCACTTACTTTCTACAGCAAGTTCAAGTCCCTGAGACAGACTGACCAGTTTATCACTTATTTTCTATAGCAAGTTCAAGTCCCTGAGAGAGACTGACCAGTTTATCACTTACTTTCTATAGCAAGTTCAAGTGTCTGGCACAGACCGACCAGTTTATCTCTTACTTTCTACAGCCAGTTCCAGCCTCTGGCACGGACTGATCAGTTTATTACTTATTTTCTACAGCCAGTTCAAGTCTCTGGGATGGACTGACCAGTTTATTACTTACTTTCTACAGCTAGTTCTAGTCTCTGGGACAGACTGGCCAGTTTATTACTTACTTTCTACAGCAAGTTCCAGTCTCTGGGACAGACTGACAAGGAGATCCTTCACTCTTCCTCTGTATGTAGTCATCAAATCTCCATCTGTATATTAAATGTAGTAACAAATATTTATTGTGAATGCCTTTCCATATGTTTTCTTATTTCTCAATGCCAGATAAATGTTTTTATGAAAGTTTTGGTGTCAATGAAGATCTTCAAAATGGTCGGTACATAATACCTTTGTTTATAATGTGGCTGCCACAGTTTTGGTTATGAACATAAAATATATTAATTTTTGTTAACTTCTATTTTCCATAATTGTTTTCTGCAATATTTGTCAAAGATGTGTGAAAACTGATTAACATATTGAAAGTTTTATTAAATCCATTACTTCTGTTTACCTCCCTTTATAACTCTGCTGTATAAGTTCATGTGTTGTACTGAAAATAGTGCTGACTGTAATTATGCAAAACATCTGTTTGATCAGCTGTTTTATCTGTTTTCAACATAAAATTTTAAGCCTTACGGAATTAACAAGTTGTTACATACACTGGGACCCCGTTATAACGCTGTCTTCGGGGTCCAAGGTTCGAGACCCGCGGATCTAGCGGGGTTAAATTTATAACGCGGGTTGATCGTATCAGCGGTATATGCAATACCCCACCCACCGGTAACGTATTTTGTACGGTGTTTTATGTTAATAAGAAATAAGAATCGTATAAACGGGACATTTATTTACCTTAAATGCTACTGAAAAATACATTAACAGAATTATAACGCTGTGTCATCTTCTCATTTTGTCGTGATTATAAAAGAAAATTGGATTTGTGTATCCCGGAAGTAAACATATATAACGCTGTGTGAGGAGTGCGCGGTCGTGAGAATTACATATGCACTGCAATTGCACTGGGGGTTTATGTAACTAAAAGAGAAAAAACGCGGACAGTCTTAAAAAAAATAATTTTGAATAGAGTTACATGAAGGAAATCGATAAATAAGATAGAAAATTTTTAAATCAGCGTCGTTGATATACGATATTAAAAAGGGAGCACATTCTCAGTAAGGCTTTCAGTGCGTCGAATCTTCGTTATTTCCGATGAATTGAGTGTGATGATTACGAAAAACGGCTGCAGTTTATTACAAAATTCGATTTTTTATTCACTCAAGTGATCATGTCATCTGCTTAATTGGTGCAAACTTAAACAGTTTGATAGTTGACTGACCAATGTTACACGCTTGTTATGCAAACAATCTAATTTTGACACGGTACTGATTGCATAATTGTCACATGTCTACATGTATTGAAACTTAAACAAAGGCAATACCAAACAAGTAAGCTAGCAGACGATTATTGATTTTTGTGACAGTTGACATGGAAAGGTGTTAAAGCACACAGGTACTTGTAGTTTTAACCTGGTTATGATCAAATTAAGTAACATCCGCGGATTTTTTTTTTTGTTTTTGTTTTTTTTTTTTTGTGATTTTTTTACCCTCTAAAATTTGGGCGCCAAGGCCATACAGCGTTACACCGAGGACCGCGGTATATCGAGAAGCGTTATAATGGGTTTCGAGTGTAGTAGCAAATTAACTTTCCAGCAATTATTGATTTCTTGTCCCTACCAACTTTTTCTCCTCAAGTTTCTAACAATTTCACCACTTCAGTCAGAGGTGGAGGGTAAAACTTCCCCCTCTAGATTTCATAAATGTTGGTCTCAGCACAATTCATTAAATATGGCTGATACAATGACTTTTGACCTGAACACTTTTGTTATTCTTGTAAATGTTTCCCTCAGGTAAATCAAGACACACATCTTTTTCACAAGTTTAAAACAAAACAAGCACGTTTCACTGCAAAATCTTCAATCTAACATAAAAACTGAAATATCCTCTGGTATTAGGAAATGTTATGTTAAATATTACATCACAGCAAAGACAATTTTAAATTTTCCTATAAAGTTTACTTTAAATACACCATTTTCTACTCACTCAACTAAAATGGAATCTGTTAGCTGAACAAGACATCAAAAATCCTCGTTTTGTCAAAGAAGCCAAGATCATGCTTTGTTTTTAAATAAATCAGTAATTTCTAGATTTTATGTACACTTACATGAAGTACTACCATATCCAGAGGGGACCTGCCCATCTCTCGGCGACAAAGCTTCAAAAGACTGTTGCATATCTTGAAGCAAGTTGTCAAAGCGAACCTTGAATTTTGCCTCTTCTGTTCGCTTTGTACTTTCAAAAGCTTCTTTGTATATATCTGAAAGTAGAGGATATGTTTAGACAATAAAATCTGGTACATTAATCTCACAGGGTCTTTCTAGAACAACATAATGAATTGATCTTAGGAAGACAAAATAGGAGACAAATATTTGATAAAATAATCTTAGAACTTCACTATATTGTCAGGTGAATGATCCTTCAGAAGTAAGACCACAATTCTCTATTTTGTTGTTGAAAAACCTAACCAAGAGTTACCACATACCAAACTAGACTTTTTAAAAATTTGAAATAACTGATGACTGTATGAAAATTGATGGCTGAAATTTTGTGTTGGGTTTTTAGAGAAACACCAACAAAATGTAGGCCATTTGGCAGCTTTTCCAGATTTGGATGGTGGAGGAAGAACCCAAGGTGCCCCTCCAGACATTTTTTTCAGGCACAGGCTTGCCCTGGATAGAACTGTCCACCTTTGTAAACTGGCTGGATAGCTGGAATACAAGACTTCAATACACAAGGTCTAACCAGGCCATCTTTACCTAGACCTCAATGTACAGATATATTAGATTACCAATAAAAAATCAATGAACCCATTAGTATGAGATAAAAATAGGCAAGTTTATTGATCAGGGTCATCTATTCATTAATTAGCTAAGATCAATTAATGTGATTTATTGTTTAGGCAATAACACCTGCACTGTGCAAAAAATGAAACAACTGATCCCAATTGTTACTGCAAAAGAAAGCAATACTATGTGTACACTAGTAATCAGGTACATACATCTATAATTTTTAGTTTATTGTTTAAACAATTCCACCTAAACATACAGGACAAAGTTCAGTTGGTGGTCAATAAGGTTGCAACATACTATGAACATCATTTGTAAGCTTGCATTAGTACTAATAGGGAAAAACTAAGGACAGTACAGCCCTTCCCAAAACAAACCTGATAACCGGGCTTTACAATATAACTTTTATATAATTTTCTTTCATGTTTAACAATTAAGTAAAGACAAAGTGTGTGTACTTAACACCTTACATGATATGTTACTGTATGGCTAAAACAAGGTTAAGATAAATTAACTAGAACTGGAAAACACTGACACACTGACACTGTTTGAAGGGCAAGAAAATTAATTTAGATGACAGTTATATTTTATGTCCATTCTGAGTTTTGGCTCCGCCTCACAAGCAGGTGTTAAAAGGCACTGGATGACCCAAGCTTGCCAAAACCACTAAAACAGTTAAATAAATTATATTTAACAAACATGTTGTCACTCATCACCTTTAACCAGCATCATTTTAAAACACAATCATGTTCATATGTTATGTTATAATCTTTGGACCATTTAGTCATAAAACTGTTAGCCAAACATTTCATTTCTTTATATATTGAAACAGACAAGCTTATAATGAAAATTCCAAAAACATCAGAAAGAATGTGAATTTTTATATAAAAACAACATCAGCATTGCCTAAATAGTTGAAAATGTTGACTTGACATCTAATTTGCATAATTAATTCCAACATAGTTACCTTTAGCTCATTGTAAACAAACATGATGGGTTATAATGAAATACAGCCAAAGTTTTTAATTTTTCGAACTATTTCATATGATTTATTAATCTTTCATATTAAGACAGATGGCACACTTTTTAGGTGTTTTATAAACTGTCACTAATAATGTCACCATATACAAACATTCATCTGATTATTATACGATAAACAAATGTAAAAAATTCAAAAAGATTGTTTAACAGCATTTCATTCATATTTGGCAGTGAACTTCCCCACCACTGTTCCCAGAATTACAAGCATTACCAGTTTTCTCTACTGGATGACAATCATTACCAGTTGTCCATTGAAAGGCAAACATTACCTTTTTCCTGTATTGACCAGTAAACAAAACCCACTTTCCATATCAGAGTAAAATTTAGGTGTTTTATATGAAGGGCAATCATTACCTCCTTCTTTCTACTAAAGGGCAATCTTTACTTCTTTCTCTATTGAATAACAATCATTAACTCGTTTTCCCTACAGAACAGCAATCATTTACTGTAATATCTATTGAAGGGCATTCATAACTTCTTTTCTTTATCCAGTGGCAACCATTAACCTCTTTTCTCAAATGAAGGGTAATTATTACCTCTCTTCCCTGTTCAGCAGTCATTATTCTTTTCTCTACTGAAGGGAACTATTACCTTTTTTCTATACACAAAGGAATTTCTTGCCTCTTTTCTCTACTGAAGAGAAATTATTACCTCTTTTCTATACACAAAGGAATTTCTTGCCCCTTTTCTCTACTGAAGAGAAATTATTACCTCTTTTCTATACACAAAGGAATTTCTTGCCTCTTTTCTCTACTGAAGGGAAACTATTACCTCTTTTCTTTACACAAAGGAATTTCTTGCCTCTTTTCTCTACTGAAGGGAAACTATTACCTCTTTTCTATACACAAAGGAATTTCTTGCCTCTTTTCCCACTGAATGGAAAATTTTACCCTTTTCTATTGAATGGCAATCATTACATTCTCAAGAGAAGAAAATTACTACCTGAAGAGAAACTAATACCTCTTTTCTCCTGTTCTTTTGAATCCAGATCTTCAATAGTCTGTGTTGGTGTTGTGGCCATCCTAGGGTGTGGCACTGGAGTTGTCTGGGTTGATATCTGTATACTCTCCAGGGATGTGTCAGGGGACGCATCATTGTTGTTGTTATAAGCTGTCCCGTTAGTTTGTCTTGGAGATATCTGGCCAAGTGGCGGCGGTGGAGAAAACAGGCTATTATCAATTTCTGAAAATATATCAAAAATAAATTTTTATATTTCTTTCACAGAATTATATTTATCATTAACATTTTCAAATTTCAAAAAAAGCTGTAAAACATGAGATTTAAATGTGTCCTATAGAAACATGTCCACAGCAGAATTTAAATGTGTCCTATAGAAACATGTCCACAGCAGAATTTAAACCTATATATGAAATATACCAATACTCATTTGTCTTGCTAATACCACTGATCAAAGTAATGTTGCTAATGATAAGGCTGATGTTGATATTGATATAGATGCTAACGCCACTGATCAAAGTAATGGTGCTAATAATAAGGCTGATCTTGATATAGATGCTAATACCATTGATCAAAGTAATGTTGCTAATAATAAGGCTGATCTTGATATAGATGCTAATACCACTGATCAAAGTAATGTTGCTAATGATAAGGCTGGTCTTGATACAGATGCTAATACCTCTGATCAAAATAATGTTGCTAATAAAGGCTGATGTTGATATTGATATAGATGCTAACGCCACTGATCAAAGTAATGGTGCTAATAATAAGGCTGATCTTGATATAGATGCTAATACCATTGATCAAAGTAATGTTGCTAATGATAAGGCTGATGTTGATACAGATGTTAACGCCACTGATCAAAGTAATGGTGCTAATAATAAGGCTAATCTTGATACAGATGCTAATACCATTGATCAAAGTAATGTTGCTAATGATAATGCTGATAAAGATGCTAAAACTATTGATTAAAGTATTGTTGCTGATGATAAGGCTGATGTTGATAAATATGTAATATCAAAGGGAAAATTAATGTTGCTAACGATAAGGCTAATGTTGATTAAGATGGTAATAGGCGAGATATGGATGGCAACAGGCACTGGTTTGACCACACAGGTGTGTGTGTGTTCGGGTTAGCGTCTTTAAAAAAAAAATCAGCTATATAAAGTGGTGGCTACTGGTAGCAGTGAACACAATGTTCAACCTAGTAGTGCTGTTTCACTGAAATATCATGCCATGATACCCCCACCCAGTCACATTGTACTGACCAATGCTAGAACTACCCTCTTAATGCAGAGTGCCAAGTGAGGAAGCTACCTGTACCATTTCCATGTCTTTAGTTTGGTACGGACAGGAAGTGAACCGAATACCTGCACTCAAAGCTGACCACAGAGGTGATTTTTTCAGTATTACTTAGGTAATCATTCTCTTCTTGAATTTTCTCCTGAATAATATGGTTACTATCACTGATGACCTATCTCTTAAATGTTGACAATGTTCCAACTCGGCTAACAACACTGACATAGATTCATCACTCAATGAGGATTCACCTACATCAAAGTTGTAATTACATTTCACAAATAATCCCTGTAAGCCTTATATAAAGCCATTCCATACCAAACATGGGATTTACAGATAAAACGGCAATGAGAGGATTAAATGATGGCTCTAGTATAAGGTTCGCCCAAGATAAAAAACTCAGGTGGTTTAACTTCTACAACATCTACAGTAGCAGTAGCTTATTATAAACATTGTGTTGGCATTCTCATAAAAAAAGTATCAAAGATTTTGCAGATGTTTTGTATAATTTTCAAACAGAATATGAACAGCCCAGCATTTCGAATATACCTTCCTCCTACACAACTCCTTGTCATACCCACAAATGGATGTGACATCAAGCCATATAAAGTTTGTTAATTTTCTAGAATTTTTGAAAATAGTACAGATATTTTCTTGTAAACAAAGAATAAATAGCAAGTTCCAATGGACAATAAATGAACCTGAAATGATGTGATATCTGTGCCTGAACTTACAACAACCTTTCATAAGTGACATCATTTTAGATAAATATATGATCAAGATTCAAGTATTTGTATTAGTTTCTGTGAATATATTAACCACTTTTAGAGCTTCAAAAGTAAACATAAATTTTAACCATTTGTATACAAAAACTAATACTACTGTTCAAAGCATGCCATCAAAATAATCTGTTTATCTTACAAGTGAAATTTGTACCAAAGTTTGAGGATACAAAAAAAATCAACGAAATCACAAATATTTGAATTTCAAGGGTTTATAAAGCAGTTAAGATTTTATCTCTATTGCCGCACATTGTTGAACCTACACTGAAATGATCTCTGCATATTTTTCTTCCTGAATATCTTGCAATAGAAAGCTCTAATTGTAATATAGCTAAATTTTAATTAATTTCTTTTTACAAACAGATTTTACAACATGTATTAGAATTAGAGATTATACTGAAAACACATTGATATTTTCATACTTTAATTGTCATAATACTGAATTCCTCAGACGTCAAATATTTAATTAGGGATACAATATTGTTAAAAATGTTTAATCAGCCAGTAGGTAATTCAGGATAGCAAATACAATAAATGATCTACAGGACAACAAGCCCAACAAAATCCAGATATTGTTAACCAGATGTGAATCATAGGCTCAGGTAGAAACTTCAAAATGAAGTCAAATAAATCATGGGAGGGTACTTTGAACTCTTCAAAATGGAGGAAGTTAAATATTGCAATGTTTGTCTTTAATCTCACCTGGTGGTCAGTTGTTTTTCTATCTGGTATTTGTTTGATGAAACAAAAAATCCAAATAAATTTCTTCTCCCTAACTGCAAGTCATATACTTATTAAGATGTACAGCCATTAGGAGAAAAAAGAATCATAACTGTGATCACAAAAACCGGGTGGTCATCTGGTCTAGTTACAGTATTTTTTTACATCTCTGACTCCATAGTTCGAATTCCAGTTCATATACTGGAAATTTCTGAGACGCTCTAGAGTGTCTCTCACCCAACTAAGAGGCCAGTACTGGTTCTTCCCTGGAAAAAAGGCTACTCATATACCAGCTCTTATATACAGGGCACATTATACAACAAACTGTCTACTCCTAAAGAGCTAGACTAAATTAGCCAAACATATACCTGTAGCTCTGTACCTGCACTGGTTTGGAATAAATATGAACAAAGTTTAGTGGCTGCTGTTGTATATTTATATGTTATATGAACATAAAGCACCTTTCAATGTGTTTATCTTGAAAAGATGAATATGGTATAATAATTAGCTAATGAATTTTAGAAAAGAAAGAGTACATGTAAAAACAACTTTATCTATTTTGGACAGCACTTCAATAGTAAAAGTGATGTCAGTAACCGTTCATAAACTCAAAACACTTATAAACTATTAAAATATCATGGGGTATCACCATTTATAAGAACTATTTTGCCCATGTCATATGATCTGTATAATGAGATGTGTGTCCATGCATTCATGATATTATAATTAGACCCACCATGACCGTCACTGACCTGTGAGAAAACTGATCGGTATCATTGAAAAATCATCAAATATTTTGAAAGATACCGGATATTTCATTGAAATAAACACAACTTGTGTATTTACAAAAATGAAGTCCCTAGATGAAAGCTTGTACATGACAAGGGTTCTGCACAAAAACTGTAATCCTCGACATGGTCTTTATAAACATACCAAAGTTGTTTTATAAAAAAAAAATATCATTACTGGTATTATCACTATATTTCATCGCCATAAATCCTAAACCTTATTCATCTATTTTCATTGTCAAAGGCATTTTTTCTATCATTATCAATAGCATTACTTCTATTATCACTTTATACGCTTTATATATATCTATTATCACTTTATACGCTTTATATATATCTATTATCACTTTTTTACCAATAGACATTACTTCAGTTATCAATAGCATTATTTCTATTATCAATAATATCATTTACATTATCAGTATCAACTGCATTTTCATTTCATGAAATGCCTGCCCGCTTAGCTCAGTAGGGAGAGCGTTGGTCTACAGATCGCGGGGTTGCGAGTTCGATTCCCGGGCGAGGCATATGTTCTTCGTGACGATTTGATAAAAGACATTGTGTCTGAA
This sequence comes from Mercenaria mercenaria, assembly GCF_021730395.1. Taxonomy (NCBI): domain Eukaryota; kingdom Metazoa; phylum Mollusca; class Bivalvia; order Venerida; family Veneridae; genus Mercenaria; species Mercenaria mercenaria. Next base: position 39,416,397 of record NC_069378.1, read on the forward strand.
ATCATTCGTCCTCCACCTCTGATAATTCATGTGGGGAAGTTGGCAGTTACTTGCGGAGAACAGGTTTGTACTGGTACAGAATCCAGGAACAAAGGTTAGGTTAACTGCCCGCCGTTACATGACTGAAATACTGTTGAAAAACGGCGTTAAACCCAAAACAAACAAACATTTCATGAAATCTAGATGATGTGAATATGATTCAAACTGTTTGTTGTGGTATGGAACAGCCCATTACAAAGGTAAATTTATGAATATTCCAATCTGACTAAAGTACATCTCCTATTACGCTACGCATAGGATCTGAAAACGACCTATTCATTGCCTCGTTCTGACGGCCCTTTCACTAGCCAATCAGAGCCTAGCTTACAACATCTTGCAAATCTACCTGTAGCATTGACTTTTGATATTTACAATTCTTATGTCGTGATGTGTCAGATAGCCGGTTAGCTCAGTCGGTAGGCCACTTGCTTTGTAAGCGAGGGGTCCCGGGTTCGAGTCCTGGAATAATTGCATATTTTTCTTACTCTTTGACAATCGAACAAGTCGTCTGATTGGATAACATAAAAATAGCAATAATGGAAATCCAAAATATACAGAAGACGAATGTGAATGGGTCGTTCTCAGATCTTCGTTTAGAAGATCAAGTACTTCAGTCAGATTGATGAATATTCCTAAATGCCTTACACAGCTTTGATACACTCTCCAATATAAACAAAACCATAAAAGGAGATATGAATGAATTTCTGTTTTTACCTATTTAGCAAATTTAATATATTTCTTCATAAAACTTATGCAAAACAGCTTGAGTTTTTGTTCACTATAGCAATATTAAACTACAAAAGGCTATGGGTGTTTTTGCCGTTAAGATAAATAATGGTCCCTCACCTAAGATCAAAATAATTCCAGCTGTTGATTCAGGTATCAAAATACTTTAAGGTAAATACCCATAGCTCACAAATTTTATCAGGTGACAGTGTTTAGGTGAAAAAAATACTTTTACTGTAATTAAAGTAATATATATGCTGACTTTGATCACCACAATCTAGCTGAATAAAAACACATGGTTATTTTAGACACAATTTTATAGTTAGTAGTTACTCTCTTCTTCTGTTATGATAGTATCTTTTGAAGCAATGTTCATTAAAAAGCAGAGCACCTAAACACACTCCTAAGATTTTGCAAGTTCACTTTTAATAAATTGATATGAACTTAATAAAGTAATTAATTACGCCCATAAAGTGTTGGCTTGCAAGCTTCATCAATGAACCAAAATAACTTCTGAAACATAATTAGATATTTTATCTTTGTATTTATTGTATATTGACATTATCCTAGATGATTATGGCTTTAAATTACACTGAAATCTTTCATACAATATATAAATAGTGGGATAATTTTGACTAATGTTGCAGGATCTGTGTATGATTGAAGAAAAGAAATGACAAAGTTATTGTTGCTATCTGTTCAGAATGTCACAAACCGTCAGCTCAAGTTACTTCACCTCAATAACTTTACACAAGTTTTTTTACGTCTTATAGCACGATACAAACTTATTCACAGTAGCATTTTAGCGATATTTTATGCAGTAAGCACAATTAATTTGCTTTTTTAAACACATATAACAATTTGATATATAATTTCATATATTTTAATAATTCAGAGCTGAACGTCTTCGAGATTTTATTTCAATTTCCTCTTCTCTTTCAAGATATAGGATATAAAATAGCCAAATTATGAATGTTATTGAATTACAACCTTGCATAAAGATCACATAATAACTTCATGATGACATTTCTATTCTGCCTAGATGGTTATCAGATACTCAACAAATCTCCTATCACAAATATCATCTTCATAACATTTCTATACATGGCCATGACAATCTAAACTACATGGGGCAAAACTATTTTCATAAATCATGTAATTTATTTGCTTTAAGGGTGTTTCAAAAAGACTTCTTTCTCAAGCAGAATATAAATCTGTATTTTTTTTATTAATCTTAGTGATGTGTTTGTAAGCTGCACTTTCCTTCAATAGTGGGGAGGTTGACTCCCCTGGAGCTACACCCTCCAACCAAAACAGCTCTGCCATATTGGCAAAAAAACACATCTTTTGCAAAATTAACAATTTTCAATTAGACCAGAAAAATGAATGATAATAAAACTCGTTTCTAAATTTCATTTTTCAGCAAAAATTGACTAAAAGATGAACCATGAAGGCTTGTGAACCATGGAAAGATCTATCACTGTGGTCCAGTAGATGACTCATACTGGTCATTTCAAGCCAGTTACCGAGTCATTAACTTTATGGCCTAAAGGATTGTAAGTGCTTATAAATGTCACACATTTATGGCAGGCTATTTGTACAGTTTTTTCATCATTTACACCAGCTTTAACATTTGTAATATGCCATGTCCACAATGTCCACTCAACCTTGTAAGTTAATACATGAATCTTTACAACAATTTAAATATCAACATAGAAATGGAGAGGGTAAAAAATTTCAACTCCTACAAATAATCAGAAACTAAGCTGCACTTTTCAATAAACATCTAAAGTTTTATTACAACACCTAAAGCCATGTATTGTTTTCAAATAATCAACAGTTATTTGTGTAAATGGTCTACAAAATTCAGTTTATTAGAATGAAATAGCCACATACAGTACTGAAAGATAGTTACTTTAATGTGTAATTATTTTATCTGATTACAATGTTCCATCAGCCAAGATTTCAATGGTCAGCAACCCTGAGGTGAGCAACAAGTGCGCAGTAAACCTGAGGTGAGCAACAAGTGCGCAGTAAACCTGAGGTGAGCAACAAGTGTGCAGTAAACCTGAGGTGAGCAACAAGTGCGCAGTAAACCTGAGGTGAGCAACAAGAACCCTATAAGCCAGGAACACTAGCACTGGACAATTTCAGACAATGCTGTTAACAAATATAGCAATATGGATGTCCTTCAAGATTTTTATATACAGTGGTTAACATTTCAGCATTAGCTATGAACAGCTATTTAATGTTGACTCAAGTACAACCTGTAACAAAACCTTCTCTCCCCTCTCATTTGAACAATACCGAGAAATATATGAGCCAATCCACACCTCCCACAACTACATTGCAGTCTTTTTTATTTTATCAGCCAAATAACCAAAATCCTGAATAAGTGTATTCTTGGTCCTCCCACTTTGTCACCTATTTCTCCTGTTTCAAACCCATCCCATAATGCAATATTCTTGCTAAAAGAATTTGAATGGCTGAACATAGAAAATTTATTTCAATTTTACTTCCCACATATTACCAGCTATCAGTGGGCATTTATCACAATTTATTTTCACAAATACCTGCACACAAACCTGTCCTATCCCAGAATAAAGGATTCCATGGAAAAGTATACATGTTTTTTCTTCAATAAACTCAATTTTATGTATTTCATCAAAACATTAAATTTTGACTGAATCAGATCTAAAACTTGCACTAAAGCAACTTCACACTAATTAAAAACCATCATAAATAAACTTGACAAATTTTATGATACATGAAATTGACTAAAAAAGTTTATGCCTACTATATAATTACAGGTGTCACAAATTGAAGACTATAAGATTCTTTCACTGGTTGTAGGTGCAGATGGGAATTTCTGGTCTCGAGGGTAACTGTTTAGGCGGTAACAAGGTTCTTTTTCTTGCATGATATAATAATAAAAACAAGAGCTGTCGGATGACAGCGCGCTCGACTATTCGAAGAATTGATTGAAGAATGGGGTCAAAATATTTCCATAGATTTTCAGACAAAAGAAAAAAATGGATTAAACAAAAAATGTTCCTGTATTTGTGGATCTCAATTAGTCTTGCACTAAATGGCAATGTGTAACCATGATGGCAAATATGTTAAGTTATATGTTAGGCAAAAAATGAACTTGTATAAAATTTTTTAACTAATTTCCAACTCCAAAAAGGGTCATAATTCAGTCAAAATAGTTGAAAGAGTTCTGTACACTTGCCTACAGATGGAAATCATGTTGATATACTAGTGTTATAAGTTGCAAAGCCACAGTTCAAATAGTTTTGACAAAAATTTCAAAGTCCAAAAAGGGCCATAATTCAGCCAAAATAGTTGTCAGGGTTATGTACTCTTGCCTACAGATTGAAATCATAATTATAAACAAGTGTTTAAAGTTTAAAAGCCATATGTCAAATAGTCTTAACAAAACACGGACATATACGAAAACAGAACCAATTTCCAAGTTCAAAAAGGGCCATAATTCAGCCAAAAAAGATGACAGAGTTATGTACTCTTGCCTATTGATAGAGACTATAATACTAAACAAGATATAAAAGTTTCAAAGGCATATGTCAAACACTTCACACAAAATATAAACTGGTACGAAAAACTTAACCAAGATTTCTATGTCAGAAGGGGCCATAATTCAGCCAAAATGCTTGATGGAGTCATGTACTCTTGCCTACAACTGGACATGGTGATGGTAAACAACTGTTGAAAGTGTCAAAGCTTTATCTCAAAAGACTTTGTCAAAATGTAGACTGGTACGAAAAACTTAACCAAGATTTCTAAGTCAAAAAGGGGCAATAATTCAACCAAAATGCTTGATGGAGTTATGTACTCTTGCCTACAACTGGACATGGTGATGGTAAACAAGTGTTGAAAGTTTCAATGCTTTATCTCAAAAGACTTTGTCAAAATATGAACTGGTACGAAAAACTTAACCAAGATTTCTAAGTCAAAAGGGGCCATAATTCAGTCAAAATGCTTGACAGAGTCATGTACTCTTGCCTATAACTGGACATGGTGATGGTAAACAAGTGTTGAAAGTTTCAAAGCTTTATCTCAAAAGACTTTGTCAAAATGTGGACTGGTACGAAAAACTTAACCAGGGTGTGACGCCGACGCCGACACCGACGCCGACGCCGTGGTGAGTAGGATAGCTCTACTTATTCTTCGAATAGTCGAGCTAATAAAAAACAGTCGAACGGCTTTCTTTTTAGAACTATTTCTTATAGCAGCGTATTTAAACAAAGCGCGGGAAATCAACGTCCGTAAACAGGAAAGACGTCATGACGTTTCAAAGACAAATAACAATGTTTAGTTCCGGTTTTGTTTTATCAGTTGCAGCGTAACGTTATGAATTTTTGATAAAATAACGTGTTTTGAATCGAGAAATATACTGTCAGGAACAAAGAGAAACTGTCAAGGTACTGGATTTTTATTCCATTTTTCGAAATAAAATATAAATAACTAAATAAATCTTCTACATATATACGTAGTTCATAATACGTCATTTAAAGCATGAGAGTCATCTTACACCCCGGGGTGTAAGATGGATTTTTCCAGCACCGGTAAAAATACCGGAAATCCCCGTCTGGTCTGCAAGAATGAATTAAGATACTACATAATTACAGGTGTTTGAATAAGGTACTACAAAGTCACATGATCCTTATGTAACCTCTATCTCTTCCTAACCTTAGCTCTGTTGACCAATTAAAATCGATAATAATTATCTTTTATTCTAACACGACCAGCAAATAACCTACATACATGTAAAGCAAAATCTATCTCAGGTTATTCTGCAATAAACCACTCGCGTGCAATGACGTCATCCAATCCAGGCACGTAGCCAGTCATAAAAAGTAGTTACCATTTTTTCTAACTCTTTTGATACTAGTATGTCATGTTAGAATCGAAATAATAAGTTTCCAAGTGTGATTTATTGTAGAATAACCCAAGTTTTTCGTTCTTATGCAAAACAATATATCACTCAGGCCTACGGCCTTGGTGATATATTCTTACGCATAAAAGCTCAAAACTCGTGTTATTCTACAATAACCCACGTTTGGGAACTTACTATTTCTTACATTAAATAGTGTGTATTTCTGAATATAAATAATGAAATTTTGGTAACACCTACCACCTTTAACAGCTGCCTGTAAGAAGGTAATAAAAATAGCAAACCCATAATTTTTACAAACATGTCAATAAATGCGACTTGATCTAATAAAGATTAAGTGATTTTTAATTGTAAATCATTTACTTGCAACAAAATATATATATTCAGACTTTACTTCTATGTGTTTCTCTTACAACATTGAAATACCTCAAACATTCTTTGTGAAGGTCACAATTTTCTCTTTTACAGTAGAATATATAAGTAAAGACTTCTTGAAATTTTCTTAAATTTATTTTAATACTTAATCACAAATATTTTTACAATTATATGTATTATAACACTAATTAGACTTGTAGCTTATCCTAAGACTTTGGATTATCCGCAGCCCTGAAGAGGTTTATCCAGATTTATACTAATTTTTTAAACTGCTAATTGTAATAGTGTAAGGTCACAAAAACCAAACCAATGACACTGCAGAAACTTTATTAAGAAATAGCAGAAAATATTATGATCTTGCTTTTTATCAAACCCAAAGGAGGTTTAATGAAACAAGACAGTAACAATAAGTACCAGGTCACTTTAAAGAAATTAAATATATGCTTAATCAACTCAACAGGTCATGAATGTATTTATCCAGATACTTATCACATTCACCTATATATAGATATCATTTAATTACTTCATTTAAATTTTTATGACATTTATTTTCACTTGAATGTACATAATATTATACATTTCACAGGGGAAGGAGAAATCAGATCATAATTTTTGCCTTTTAAACGGTACAAGAAAAAATTTCAATTTATTGTTCATGCAAAGTAACTGCTGTGCTATTATATAACTATTTGGGAAAAAGTAAAACATCCACATTGGAAGAAGAATAAATCATTTAACCTTATAATGCTAAATATCTAAAATGGACTGGTCCATCATATAATTTGGCAATACCATTTATTATTTAAAAGGGTGTTCACTGAAAATTTGCTGACTGAATAGGGAATAGTGCAGACCATGATCAGCCTGCATGGATGTGCAGGTTGACCTTGGTCTGCACTGGTTACAAAAGCATGATCACTTGCTGCCAGCAGGCTAAAGGTTAAGGAAAAGAGTAACTGGGCACCCTTACGAAAATGAAATATGGAAACAAGCTGGCATTAAGCTGCAAGGTAACTGTCAATGATCTGGCAACAGTCTGTCAAAAAAAAAAGGTAACTGGAAATAATCTGACTCCTATATGGGAACAAACTTCCAAGAAAAAAAGTTTAGCTGAAAATACCCTTACGAAAATGAAATATGGAAACAAGCTGGCATTAAGCTGCAAGGTAACTGTCAATGATCTGGCAACAGTCTGTCAAAAAAAAAGGTAACTGGAAATAATCTGACTCCTATATGGGAACAAACTTCCAAGAAAAAAAGTTTAGCTGAAAATAATATGGACACTATTTCCATATTATTTCCAGTTTCTGGGAATAATCTGCAAACTATATGACAATAAACTGGCTCATAACAATCAGCATGTAAACACACTGACAATATTGTCAGCTTGTTTCCAGTGTCTGGAAGAAATCTGGCAGGAAAATGGCAAGAAACAGGAAATAAAAAACATAATTTCTATAATCAAATTGAATAAGTACTGAGTTACCAGCTTGCATACAAAAACTTAAGCAAAAAATGCTATGTGGAAAAAGGGGCTTAATTTTGGAAAAAAGTATAGTTATGGGACCTGCTTAGTACATGTCAGGTCATGACATTGAACAAGTGTGTAATTAGTTTCAATCTATAATTTTGTAAAAAAAAAAAAAAAAGAAAACATAGGGGCATGTCCAATAACTTCTATTCTTTGAATAATCGAGATAAAATTACATAAGTGACAATATTGTATGGATTTTCTGTCTGTCTGACAGTACACTGGATATAAATTTACTCAGAGCAGATTCTGACAATGCACTGGCTACACAATGGCAATACACTGGCAATATACCCATCTTAGCAATTTTCACAGCAAAACAAATATTACAAGACACCTTATCAAAATGGTCGAGAGTTGCATTTTTCCCTCCAAAACTATTTTCAGTTTTCAATAGTTTTCCAGCATTGATGGGCACATTGTAAAGGTACTTTTTCATCATTTTACAGTTACTTGTTTTCATTGTAACACAGATTCTGTCCGCAACAAGTATTTTTGCTAAACAGATACAGAAATTTTTAAAAGTCATGTATTTTCGCTACCCTGTAAAATTAAACTTGCAGATTTACCATAATCTTTGTCAAATTTCCTTTGGTTTCAATATTATATTATTGATAACTGAAATATTGCAAATCTTAATTGGTATTAAGATTGAGTCACAAGCAAATGAAGGTTTTAAGTCACATTAAAATTCATATTAAACATTAATAAGGATAAATAGAAAAAAACATATGTTGACACTAAACTGGAAACAAACCTCCCATACACTGACAATGCTATGACAATACAATGGTAATAAAGACAATTTTCCTAGGGGGAAATAAAAAAAATTAGTAACACTGAGTAGTAAGCGATATATTGGGATACTAGTCCATCTTTAGCTCAGTAGGTAGAGCGTCGATCTACGGATCATGGGGTCGCGAGTTCCATCTTAGGACGGGGCTTATGTTCTCCGTGACTATTTGATAAATGACACTGTGTCTGAAATCATTAGTCATCCACCTCTGATTCATGTGGGGAAGTTGGCAGTTACTTACAGAGAACAGGTTGATACTGGTACAGAATTCAGGAACACTGGTTAGGTTAACTGCCCCCTGTTACATGACTGAAATACTGTTGAAAAACAGCATTAAACCCAAAACAAACAAACAAAACTAGTCCATCTGCTACACTAATGTATACCCGCTGTTACATGACTGAAATACTGTTGAAAAACGGCGTTAAAACCCAAAACAAAATAACACTAATGTATAAGTGCTCATAACTTTGTACTGCATAAAGGATTAGTTAAAACTTTAAATAATGATAGTTTGCTAAAGTGTTTCTCTTGTCCATGTAAGAGCCTGGCATATTGTGACTGACTATACACTGACAATACAATGACAACACACTGGCAATATGCCAGTGTGTTGTCAGACAAATATTTCCAGTTGACTGGCTGTGCACTGACAATACAAGGACAACAGACTGGAAAGTCCAAAAAGCCGCTTGTTGTCAGTTGTGTATCCAGTGTGTTGCCAGATTGACATTGCATACCAGTTTGTTGCCAGATTGTTGTCAGTGTTTTATTTCCATACCTCTATATAATTTAGCTCCTTCAAATAGTTTTATATGAAAATCAATGAAATTTTGTTAAAACGTCATTACAAACATCACTGACAACAAACTGTATATAAACTGACAGCAGACTGGAAGTTAAATTTTACAGCTGGTTTTCAGGTCTGGAAATCAGCTGACAAGCACATGGACACATGATGGTTATTCAGTGGCAACACACTGGATCAGTTTATTGTCAGCTCTGGAAATAGGCTGGCAAGTAACTGGATTTTAGAGTATTAATGACTGGAAACACACTGGACATAAACTGACCACACACTGACAATAGGGAAGGTTTTTCATAAGGGCAGATCAATAAATACATCTTGTTCAATATGAGTGAGCCAAACACACCAAAAAGGCTGCCTCAATCATAGCAATTTTTTAAATTTCAAACTGCTTTATCTTTTATAACAGTTCTCAGTTTGTATTTGGAACAGTCTGAGGATCGCTTTCATTCAAAATCAACCTATTTTCATGCATTCCTTGCCCATAAATGTTTGTTGTGTTAAAAAGCGCCAAATAAGGATATTATCATCTTTCACCATCATCACAGTATTGTGGTTATATAATGTATGCAAAATATATTTCATCTTAACCACATTACAAAGGAATGTAATCTCAACATGAAATCTCTTTATGAAAGAGTCAAAAATATGATTTGAATCAAGATTGCCTTGTCACAAATCTTGAAACATGTGTTGCAAAGAAATGATTTTTATGTAGTATTTGGGTGAAGTTTCAAAAAATGTTCATAAATACCTCAGCATATGGTGTTGAGAAATTGAAAACTTCACTGAAGCATGTATCCGAATGTTTAAAATGAATATTTCAAAGATCTGTCTCCAAAGGTGATATCCATGCAAATTATTTTCATACTTGAAAAGACTTTTTAAAGAAAAATATTCTAAATGTTGTGACTGTAAAAAAGTTCAGTTCAATCATTCTTGACAAACTATAGTACTGTCACATTTTGACCAAGTTTCATTAAGATATGGTCATAAATGTGGCCTCTACAGTGTAAACTAGCTTTTCCTTTGATTTGACTCGGTGACCTGTTTTTTATCCTACATGACCCAGATTCAAACTGGATCTTGAGATCATCAAGATTAACATTTTGAACAAGCTCCATGAAGATACTGTCATAAATGTGGCCTCTACTGTGTTAAGCAGCTTTTCCTTTGATTTGACCTGGTGACCTAGTTTTTAACCGCAGAAGACCCAATATCGAACTCGTCCAAGATTTTATTGAGGATAACACTCTGACCAAGTTTCATTAAGATCAGGCCAAAATTGTGACCTCTAGACTGTTAACAAGCTTTTCCTTTGATTTGACCTGGTGACTTAGTTTTTGACCCCAGATGACCCAATTTCTAATTTGTCCAAGATTTTAATGAGGGTAACATTCTGATCCAAGTTTCATTAAGATTGGACCAAAATTATGACCTCTAGAGTGTTAACAAGCTTTTCCTTTGATTTGACCTAGTGACCTAGTTTTTGACCCCAGATGACCCAATATCAAAATTCATCCAAGATTTTATTGAAGGTAACATTCTGACCAAGTTTCATTAAGTTTTGTGGGGGTATAAAAAACCTTAAAGGCAAATTCCTTTTTCAATATTTTTTAACAAAGGCATTTTCAAGGGGATAAACACTGTCTTCAAATATTAAAAAAAATATGGGCCATAAGATACACAGTTTTCAAAATAATTTTTTTTTACATGTACGACCTCTTCCTTGATTCAACCATGTATTACATCTATATGGATCAAATGTTTCAAATTCTAAAACAAATGATGATGAATCATACAAAGTTATTTCATGCTGTATAAACCTTTTCAGTCATGTTAAAATTATGTAAATGTTTTGTTTCAAGTCCATAATTTCCAAACCCTGTATGTCGGTTCAATAAAAATGTAAATAAGCAGTTCAATATTAACCCGCCAGTGTTTTCACAATAAGAATGGGTGTAGCCACAAACCAGAAAACAACATGTGCATTATTTTTGCCAAGTTTTCCTGTCATAATCCTATATCAATATGAACGTATTTGAAATTCAAAAATTCAACGTATTAATTAATGATGATCTTTATATCGAGTTTATTCGGACAAGAAAATCCCATAATGAAATAATCATAAATGTCACAGTGAAGGGTAAGGATGTACATCTTGAATGTCAAAGTGATCTTCACAGTTTTCAATTAGCTGTCATCCTTGTTGATAAAAGTGAATTAATTACAATGTTTACTTATTCTGTATTAAGATCACATTACCTGCATTATTTTCAGACAAATTAAGAGTTCATTTTTATGTTTCCGGCTGATATATAAGCAAAAAATGTAGAAATCGAACCTCACCTAACATTTGCAACATTAATGGCTGACCAAAACCTAGTGTAATGCACCTACAGTATAATTCAACATTATTAAAACAGCAAATAAAAGAATATATTCCTAATCTTTCATTATATGTTCATGTACGTAGACTTAAAAATCAGTCTTTCAAAAGCACATATATTCTTGCCTACCTGGCAGGGAAAGTATACATTTGTTCGAGCACGCGCAAGGGATAGATATTCCTGTCTTTCCGTAGGGAAAAAGCTTGTCTAAAATAACGTGCACTTTGGTGACGTCACATAGTATGACACTATTATGACGTCATAAACTATAAATAATGTCAGGAGATACCCAAATCTATTTGTCTCCATGATCTATTTCGGACGTGATAGGCAAGAAAAATGATCTAACATGTCTGTTTGTGTAAGACAGCTATAATACATTAATAAAACAAGAGCACTGCAATGCAGAGCATTATATAAGCCCAAAGCTATGACCTTTGACCCCTAACTGTGACCTTGACCTTGAAGGGAGCCATCCGAAATATGCGCTCTGCATATCATCTCGATGTGGTGAAAATTTGTGCCAAGTTTCTTTAAAATCTTTCAAGCAGTTCAAGAGTTACAGAGCGGACATGAAACAAAGTCATATGATCTTTTACCCCTAAGCGTGACCTTGACCTTTAAGCAGGCTATCCAAAACATGTGCTGTGCACGTTGTCTCGATGTGGGGAACATTTGTGTCAAGTTTCTTTTAAATCCTTCTAGGGGTTCAGAGTTACAGAGCGAACACAAAATTGCTGATGGACGAACAGATGGACACCAGTGTCATCATACGTCCCCTTTGGCCGTATAAAAAGGGATATGCATCATTTATAGCAATTCAAAATGTAATTTAAAGAAATATTTAAGGCTGCTCTGTCTGGTTTTAAATATTTTTGACATTTCTAGAAAGAACAGTATAAATCTGTGATGACATTTAACTAGTGCTTACACACATTTTTTTTTGCAATATTCTCATTCAAACAACTTGAACTTAATTTGTTTCCTAGTAACGATTGAAATTTTCGCCTAAATTATGCAAGTTTCTGGATGCTGACCAGAAACAAGTGTACACATTTATAAGTGTTTTTCTTCCTCATCTAGACTAATCACTACTAAACCCTTTGAACTTGACTAATCTAACACAAATTTATGGAAGTTTAATTTGTATATAAAATCGTCAGCCATTAAGGTTAAATTACCGAACTGGACCTATATATGCTTAATCACATTTTTTAATCTTCTCACACAGACAGAATGAAATAAGGAAGATTCATGTTTAGAGAGGAAACTATTTACCTCTGTGGTCTCTGGAGCTGTCAAAGGTTACCTGGTAGAATCATTCTCAACATTCTTAAAGAAAGGCCAACCTGGCATCAAAGTTAATTAGAAATATTTCTCTAAATTTAATCTACAGGACAGAATGATGATTCTTCAGTTTTAAGCACCAAGTAATCTGCAAGTGTTGTGAATATAAAATAGGAAATATCATTAAAATTCAGTTATGTGATTACATGTGTGCGTTGATTACGGAACAATAATTTTCTAAATGCATTTCTTACGAATGAATCATATTGTTTAACAATTAAACTTCAGACTATCCTAATATTCATAAAATTAATTAAAATAGGAAAATTTTAATGCATTATTTTTTTTCTGACTTTTTTTTTTATCATATTTTGTAATTACAGCCTTTACAAACACTTAAATTTAGTATTCTGAAACAAACAGAGAAAAATTTCAATTTAATTCTCTTTCACAAATGGAAAGATTTAAATTAAATACCTGACTTAGGACCTATTTTACGCTACTTTAAAAGAATTCAATCACAAGTCAGGCAATAATGCAATCACTTCCCTCTAAACTCCTCAAAACAATGAAAATATACACCTATTCAATTACAGAATTATATATGTGAAACATTTTAGCAGATTATTGTATTACCTAATATCAACTGATATTACCTAAACTCAACCAATCATGAATATCTCAGTAACTATCTATCACTTTAAACAATATAACAAGCAAAACCACACACGATCTAAAAAAACAAAAACTTGACGCCCATCGGAAGAACCTAAATCATTTTTGTTGATTCGGAACTATTTCTTTCACATATAGGTCAAACTTGAACCTGTCAGTCTCTAGGTGAAAATGTGTAGTTTCTGCTAGTGAAAGCATGGCAACATGACAAACTAAAACTAACTTTAAAAGAAGAGTGACCTAACTCATTCTGTTTTTATTGTTTCATTTCTGTGTCTGTTTCAGCATGTATGTGAAAACCCTCATTTGCAATGGAACATCTAAAAAATATTCTATTTGGTTTTGTTTCAGTTTTATGGAATATAAGATACTGTCATTATTTTAGGCAAAAAGGTCACAGCCACTGTTTTGTTTGGGTTTAGCTCTGTTCTTCAACGTAACCACAGGAAGTTGACCTAACCAGTGTTCCTGAATTCTGTATTTACCTGTTTTCAGCTTTCTTCTTCTTCACATGAATCAGAATAGGAGGATGAAATGACTTCAGACACAATGTCTTTATCAAATCATCACAGAGAACATACTCCTTGCCCTCAATGGGCTAGTATGCAGCCATTGTGTTGGGAGTTTTCAGCTTCTTTAAAATGCTTCATACTTTTTTCTAGTCCATAATTCCATAAAAATTATGTATGCAAATGAAGGTTCACAGTATATCAAGAGTATGTCTTATTGTAGATCACACCTTGAAATTATGTAAATAGGACATTCAGAAATAAAACTTAATTTATCAATGTGATAATCATTGGACAGGCTGTTGTTGTCCTTACTTACTGTTATTATATATAAATTGTTGAACCATAGTTATTTATTACTGGCCTGTGTTGAAACTCCCATATACATAATGTATTTAATTTGCAGTGAAAAACCCTTTTCAGCCTTTCAGGATATCATAATCTGCAAATGCTGGATAACTGTTACAAAATTAGCATTTGACAAATTACCATAGATCCATTGGAACATTTTTTATATATATTTGATATCAAAGTCAAAATGATAACTATATATTTCCCCTGCGAAATGCAGTTCTTGAAATAATGAACACTTCAAACCATTAAAGAACTGTTCATGAACTAACCTTCAACCGTTCTCGATTTGTGTTCATTAATTTTTGGACATGAACTGTCCTTAAAAAAAGTTCATGAACAGTTCATGAACTACTAAATAATCACACATTTCTTGAATTGTCCATGATGAAAGGTTAAAGGAACAATCATGGACATTTCATGAATCATGAACATATCATGAACTTCATAAGAATCACACAGAGTTCTTGAATTGTCCATGATATAAGGTAAAAGGAACAATCATGGACAATTTATGAATCATTGAACATATCATGAACTTCAGAAGAAACAGAAACTAAATCAATTCTTTTTGAAATTTTATTATTCATAAAGGGTTCTTCAAAAGACACGAACTGTTCCTGTACATTTTATGATTTATTTTCTTGAATCGTTCATGCACTACTCATGACAGGTAGTTCATGAACTAATGAAGAATCATGTTCATGAACGGTTCACTGCTAGTTCGTTAAGATAAAATAGTTCATGAACTGTTCAAGCACATGTACATTAGTGCTTGAAGTCAGCTTTCACTTTTCATGAACATGGTATTTAAGAATGTTTCAAGAATTTGTGCCATTTTATCTTCATGAACAATTCATGAACTCTGTTCATGAAATATGCATGCACTATTCATGAACAGTAACGTTTCATTTTGCAGGGGTTCTAAAAATAAACCAAAATTCGTACATGTGTGATACTGAACAAACTAGAAAGATTGGGACTTTTCCATTTTAAACTTTTTCTCAACAGTATTTTAGTAATGCAAAATTGAGAGTTATATATTACTGTAGATACCCATGTATAATGCGCATCCCTGATTTTAGCCCAAAATCCTGGGGAAAAAAAATTTTGGTCAATTTTGAGGTGGATGGAAAACGAAAGTAGAGTTTACATCAACATTGGTAATAAATTTTACCTCTGCGTCGGAGAGCAGCATCGGTCTCACAGTACTATCGATTTTGTTTTCTCAGAAATAAAACTAATAAAATATTGTTACATTTGTTGTTGTTTTTTTTTTAAATTAAATATTTTGAATAAATAGAAAGCAATTGTTTCAATATTTAGGAATGGTATCTTTCAAAATGACATGAGCTTCTCAATTCAAACCAATAACAGAAAGTGTGAGAGTGAGAGTCTTTTTATTACTATCAAATGGCCAGTAATTATCGGCAATTAGCATGTCACCTTGTGTCAATTTTGTTGTTCACAGTTTGATCTCAGTTAAAGATAATACTCGATCTTTAATTAGTATCATAATATTGGTGATTTTTTAATATTTCTTTCATCAAAATACTTTTAAATTTATATGAAATTAATTTTGTTTGCACTTGATCTTTTCCGGAACGTAACGACAATCTTAGATTTTAGCGTAGACAGTTAGCGCGGAGAGTAGTTTCCCTCTACCAAAATGGCGAAAATCATAAACAAACTTGTTTTAAAGTTGGAAAATCGTCTATATCTGTGTATAATGCTCACCCACGATTCAGGGGGTGGTCCCGGGGGTAAAAAAAACTGCACATTATACATGGGCATCTACGGTATCTTATATGAAATAATGGACAACTTCCCCTTACTGACAGAATAACCAACACTGAACCACATATAATGTCTTTGTCAGAGTTATCATGAAAAGTGCACACGCTGCACCAAACAGGTGGAGAATCATCAACTTTGAACCACATAATAATAATTATAATGTCTTTGTCACAATTATCATGTAAAATGCATTGCCTACTGAATTGGAGATTACTGCTAGCTGGTACTACTGGGAAATAAAATCACTGATATATGGTACTATAATATTGTCATCTTGAGATAGGCTTGATCACATCAAAGAGCATTCCTTGTGACCTGCTGGAAACCTATTAGTTTGGCATAACTTGCTTTTTAACCCTTTCCTTTTAATACAGCATAATTTCAGGTATATTTTATTGCATGTTTTATTGATATAATAAAGCTTAAATTAGCTAAAGCAGAATGATCAGGGTACACATTTTGTATTGAATGATGAGTTCTCCTTGGTTTGTAGTTTTACCATGTAAAAACCTACTTTAAGTTACAACAATTTGGTCACAAAATTAATTGCTACAACAGAAGTCTAGACTCTCAGCTTCTCCTATATCAGCAATTTTCTTACAGGATCTTTTATCTGCATAATATCATCAGGATAATACAATTATCTGTATAAGGTATTCAATTTTTCCTCTTCTTTTATTTTTATTGAGAACAGTCATGATATAGTAAAAGGATATGTAATTGTATAGCTAATTTTGTTTGTTTGCTGATTTTAGTGAATTTTATCTCATAAGGTATATAATGATGCCCACCACTGAAGTTAGCCAAATAGGGTGAGTAATACTAAATCTAAGATGGGGACACCAGTTTGATGAGTTATATTACTAGAAATCAGCTCAGAACCTTTAACTAATTCCAACATAAAGTTCTATTGATGATTTATAATCTTCAGCTACATAATTATGCAATACTGGAAAAATCCTCAAAAGAAATCCTAGCCAATTAATTAAACACTGAAAATAGGTGATATTTAAATGGTAAGCTTTCTTTTGATTTTAACTGAACAAAGTATTACAAATTTATCTAAAATGAAATCAATTTTACAAAATATCATAAGCATTTCTTTAATCACATGCATTACATAATAATGCAGTTCAATAAACATTTTATAAATAATTGCTGTAACTGTTGATGAATTTCAAGCAATATCAATGTTATCAAGTACCCCACCCATCTGCAGTAACAATAATTTTGACTTTGTTTTACAAATCCCCTATCAATGTTTTTCTTCTTGTTTCTGACTTTCAGATATGCGTGTTTGGTGTTTAACCCCTATTAACTTATATGTGGGCGTTTGTTTTAGAAATAATTTTTTATGTATGTATAAATTTAGTTAAAAATTCTATAATATGTTCTGAATTTTGACACCCCAACACTTTTTGGTAAAGATGGTAAAATACTATACGTAGCCTAAGATAGAACTTGCTAGAAATCTTAAAATATTTTTTCTGATACTCAAAGCAAATGCTATAGTATACCAGTCATGGAACAATACAGCATATGACCATAATATGTATATTCAAAATTCCTGATGAAACTTCCCAAAAAATTGTGTCATGATATTTTTGAGGACTTTTCTTTCTGTGCATCATTTCCTTACATACTACTTAAAGTCACCAAAAAGTTTATGTTGGAATTAGTTCAACCTCAAAAGTTAAACTGACCAATATAAAGGGCTAGATGTATGTTCTCTGTTACTGGTAACAGAATCCAGGAACACTGGTTTATAAGGCCAGTTGTTTGCTCTTTACATGACAGAAATACTTTTGGAAAATGGTGCTACACCAAACACAAACAAACAAATCTTTATAATGGTTATAATTCTGGTTGCTAAATTCAGTAGTGGCTGCATTGTATAATCATATATTTACAGACTTATACTTATAAACTTTAAAAACCAGGTGGCAACATATAAACTTTCAAATCTTTTGTTTTACTATTTTTGGCCATGTACCAAACTATGCTATATCTGTATATCTGGGTCAATGGTGCCACCTCTGGGTACCTTCTTCACTTTTTACTACCAGTTTATTGACTGCTTCTATTAAATTTGAATTAAAAAAAAACAACTTCTGGACAAATCGTTGGATTTTTTCTTGTAAAAAAAAAAATGTTTGTCTTAGTTTTCAAGATTTTCAACGATAAAGTCAAATACAGCTGAACTCAACCTGGCACGTGCTAAAGCGATAAAAGATTTAATTTTAACTTGAAAGATTATCTTTACAGACATAAAACAATGTCTTATTCAAATAATTGCGGTTACATTATCTCAGTTGACGAAAACATTAACTCCAAGGAGGAAAATTGATTATCAATACATGGTAGGAATGGCTTGCGAAATATAGCTAGCATTATTTCACTCCCATGTATTTTAAAATAATGAATATTTCGTTTCAACTAATAAATTATGTAAACTGCCAGAACATATAACAGAAATTGCGCCATCTTTCTAAATGAAAGGGATGAATTAACTTCCCCGCCCTTTCTCAAAACAGAAATTTAGCACACAGATAAAACCCAATGAATTAAGTGCCCAGCTCAAGAAATTGAGAGAAGTAATGGGTTTTATTTTAACCTATAAATTTACTTTCCATCAGTTTGTAAGGTAAGAAAAATAGAAGATTTACTGCCCTTTATGAAGATGTAAAATTACAGGCTCATAATCTCAAAATAAAAAATACCTGAATATCTATCATACCAGGATTAAGATAACAAAGAATGATATAATCTGCAGTTGGAGTACTTTCCAATATTTAAGACATAAGTTATCTCCCTTTATTAAGACATAAAGCACAAAACTGAATGACTTTTATCACAAAACCTCCTATCAAGTTTGTGGGGGAAAAACAAAACATTTGGAATGGAATTCTTGAAGCAACAAATAATGCCATACTGTACTGAATAAAGAAAAAAAATCCAGCCAAATAGCAAATTTGAAATCATCAACTTGAACAATAATGTTGAATAACAAGAACAATATATAAATAAATATATCTTATCTATACACCTGATCTACAATGACAATTAGTAAATAGATAAATCATAAACATAGTTAGATAAGATTTGTAAATAATCTTTATCTATTGTCAGTCATTGCCATTTCTAAATTGATTTATGAGTCATCGTTCTCTTGATAGCCTATGTCATCGTGCTCTTGATAGCCTATGTCATCCAAATTGAATTTCAACAATACCTAGCCCTTACATTATGTAGTCTTTCTCAAGTAAGTTGATTGTTTCTTTACACCAGTAAAGTACATTCCATTGATTAGTCAAACAGCCCAGTACTTCGCCACTAACATACATGTGAACCTTTATTTAGTTTGTTTTGTTTTGGTTTTAACGCCTGTTTTTCAGCAGTATTTCAGTTATATAATGACAGGCAGTTAACCTAACCAGTGTTCCTGGATTCTGTTCCAGTACAAACCTGTTCTCCACAAGTAACTGCCAACTTCCCCACATGAATCAGCGGCAGTGGATGACAAATGATTTCAGACACAATGTCTTTTATCAAATCGTCGCGGAGAACATACGCCCACCCGGGGATCAAACACACGACCCTGTGATCCATAGATCTGTGTTTTCCCTATCGGTACAATTTTATGATGAATTTCACAATTTGGACATAACGTTTAATGGGTTATCTACACTGTAAAACACCTAAAACACCATTATGGAAATTTCAGGTCAGACATAGAATAAGCAGCACTATCTTTAAAAACATATAATCTTGCATACTGATCTCGGATAAAAAGAAAGAATACATTTCTGCTGCAAATGGCTGATACTCGAAAAATGCAAACTGCAAAGTAGGATTTTATTTAAGAAATACTTTATAGCAAGAGTGTTTTAACACTATTTAAGCACAATGGGCGGTTGGTTATATGTCGGGTGTAATAATTTATAACATTTGTTCGACATATTACTGCCCGAGTGTATAAATAGTGTTAAAACGCTCTTTTGATATACATTGTTTCGATTCTAATACGCCCTTAATCTAAAACAGTAGATGAAATATAGTAGCACTCTTTCTTGGTCCCAACAAAAACATTGACGTCACAGCAAGTTAACGTGACGTCATTCTAGCGTAAGAGTGTTTTAACAGAGAAAAGCATATTAGAATTTTCCATTTATACCAGATTCTGGTTTATCCATATATTTGATACACTGTATTGTTTTATTTGTATTAGTGAGTAATTCTTCTTGATCAATAATTGAAATTACCTGCAACTAGGGCTGTGTTTTATGCTTAAAAGTACACGACGTATTTGCTTAATTCTTTTGACAATTTAAGGAAACTTCCTTTGTGATATCTCCTGTCTGATATGGAAGGCTTAAAGTGGAAATATTGTTTTGGCTGAAGACTGTAGTTTACATATGTTACAAAATACACTACACAGGCCAGTATGTTTTATAATTTGGTAAAAATTATATTTACAGTATTTTGCATTGATTTATTTGATGCTATGTTGCATAATTCTAGTAAAGTTAACAACAAAATCATCAACTGACAGCAGAAACAGTAAACACTACATCATATCAAAACCAGCAAAAATGACAGGATTTATACCGAATGATACTGTTGGAACATTTTTGTGTATTTATTTGACTGCCCTTTGGAAAGAGCTCTCCTGAAGGTTCAAATGTGAGGACCAATTAATATAAATAGCACATCAAAAAGTAGAGTTACTATAAAAGGCTTATAAGTAGCTTTTTTGAAGTCTACGAAACAGGGTCAACAGATTGCTCCAAAAGAAGCCTATCAGCAAATTATTGATTCACATCTGTACAGCATAACCCAGGTGTCAACATAGTGTAAGGTTTCAAAGCCAATATCTGACTAGTCTGTTGTGATATGACACAAAGAAATGACCCTGCACATAATGAAAGTAATAATTTTCTAGACAATGAAAGGCTTTAACGCAAGTGTTGTGAAATGCTGCTATCAGTCTAACATTGATGATGAAGACAATCATAATTCTAATGATGATTTTACTGGTGTTGAAGAGGACGTACGATATTAAATGATGATTGAAATAATGATGTCAGTAAAGGACTGTGATGGCTAAAAGATCAGTACCATTGTCAATTATTTCTTATGAGAAAACATTGCATTTTCTTTTGGACATTGTCGTGTTCGAAATCAACATTCTCAAAAAGTATATGATACAAGAATTTCCTGGTAATATTTCAAATGAGACATTTCATGACCTGTGATGCTCTAACTTTGCATGTGTAATTAAGTTTACAATTGTGCGTATAATTAATTATTCAGTACAATGCAGTCAATAATACTGAATACCTAATAAGGAAGAAAGCGTAAGCCGAGTGCTTATGAAGTATAGGGACAAGATAGTGCTGTAATTAGGTTATTGATAAAGATAATTGAATGCTCCGGTGTGAAGTTTTCAATGTTTTGCTCTGTTTTTCTGCCTGGTAACTAATTGGTTTTGCCCAACTTTTGGATTTTCATGTTTGTTATACAGCCAAGTAAACAGACACAAAAATTATCCCCGGTTCTATAACCAAAATAATTTCTGGTATTACCAAACAATTAAGCATTTTGGGACTTTGTATGCAAATAACTTCTCCACATGTAACTTAGATGCAGATAACTTCCCCGCATGAAACTAAGAGGAGCCACCGCCATTACAAAAATTTCCTTACCATTATCAAAGCCAATAAACCATGTGGCGTAACTTTTTCCTTCCTTACGTCCTCGAATCATTTTGTTCCTTTTAGAATCTTGGTTATCTCCAGTAAGTTTTAGATTCCATATGCGAAAATCCTCATGTCTTAAGTGATGAATAACTCCAAAATAAATTATGTAACTGAATTCAACTCTGATCTACTTTATCGGAAGTAAATTTGTTAAATGAAACAAACTATGAATCATGCACACCTCCTGTCACAATTTATATCGATTTTTCATCCTTATATTATCACAATCAAAGTAACAAATAATTACGTTTACAAAAGTGTTTTTCATTTTCTCTATTTTCCAGTAGTTTATAAAATATGCTGTTTTCATGAAAGGTGTGCATATTTAGTCATTTTCACTATTATATGTAGAACATTCCACACTTTTATCATGGGGAGCATCTATTTTACATTAAATTACTTATTCATCCAATATGTAATCTTTTATAAACATCCTCAGGGTGTCAGACTGTTGTATTTTCATGCACATTTCATGCTATTAAAGTACATGTCCTAAATATTTTACTCCTATTTTGACACATATTTTAAAAACATTGGTAAGCTTATTCTAAATATCTTCTTATAGGAACCAAATCTGAGAAGAGATTTTAATCCAACAATAATTGGTTAGGCAAACAAACACTTAAATTTCAGAGCCTAATCCGCAACCCGAGTAGCTTAAATTTCACAGTTGGGTTCGTAAAGTCTTTAACCCTCTATAATCCACTGGCAAGGCAGAAATTTTTTTCAACCGCTTTATACGTAAAATTTGGCGTGTAAGATTTATTCCCAAATTTCATAAATTTTATGTAAATCAGTCATCCTAACATTTCTCAATATGACCCCCTTAATAAAAACACCAGCTGAGTATTTGTCCAACAAATAAAAGATGTAGATTTCCACAAAAATTGATCACTCATTGGTCGATAATGTCACAATAATGAAACATTCTATTTTCAGTTTCTTTAAAATGAAATAATACACAAGCATGTAAAATCCCTGCTAAAATCTTTGTTATCATGTATAAAATGACAGGTGTTGTACTACCAACTGTTGTATGACAAACGATCTGTAATACACACCACCTACAGTTTTCCCAGGTAAATCAAGGGAGG
This sequence comes from Mercenaria mercenaria, assembly GCF_021730395.1. Classification (NCBI taxonomy): domain Eukaryota; kingdom Metazoa; phylum Mollusca; class Bivalvia; order Venerida; family Veneridae; genus Mercenaria; species Mercenaria mercenaria. The sequence goes on from NC_069378.1 coordinate 39,439,449, forward strand.
TAATTATATCCTAATTAGGTAATGAAGAGTTAATTTTCCAAAATAAAACAATTTCACTGGATTTTATTGCGCAGTTAAATAATTTTTGTCTACATAACCAGTAATTTGTCAATAATAATTAAATGTTTCAGTAAAAAGTGTCCTAAATGTCCCAAGTATTCAATATCAGCTACAACTTGGATGGACTTACAAAATGAATGTGTGATATATTATAGAGATTAAGATGAATGCATAATATCAGGCAAAATAAGTTAGACTACATTCTCTGTTTCAGTTGTTTTATTTCAATAGGTAATGTACAAAATTGTTTCTAACCCTACAATTTGCAGGTCAGTGTACTTATCAAAATAAAATGGTCAGAAATGTAAAATCCTCTCTCCTTTTCAAAGGAAGTTGCACAATATTACATGTGGTGTAGACATAAAAGCCCTTAGGAATGAGCAAGGTATTACATAAAGTAATTACTAACATAAACTTTGAATGAAACACTACTTATGACATAATTTGTGCAAATTGCAATGTAGACAGGTGATTTTCTCCCTGGGCATTTCTAACAGTGATGATGTTTTAAGCTGAAGGTGTTTTCATGTTTAATTGTATTGTCGGTAAGTACTGACCTGGCACTCATTAATCTTCGTCAATATTTTTGGGCATTTTTGTTAATTTACGCAATATTAGTATCCTGAAAGTATCGACATTACTAAAGTAACATGTAAAGTTAATCGATGACACGGTGGCGTAGAGGTAAGGTGTCCGACTTCCACGCACGTTATCACTGGTTCGAAATCACTTACTGAATAGATTTTTTTTTTCAATTTAATGTATTGTAATGTTATCGTTTACATTATTTTATGTATCATATTTCATGAATTTTAGTTGTTTTCTCTTGTAGTATTTATTTTCTGAAACACTGGTGACAGGTAATTTGTCTTTTTATCTAAGATACTTTAAAAACAATTTTATTCCGCTTTTTTAAAACGGGTAAATACGCTTACTCTTAATAAATGAACCATAAATATCACGATACGTTTGATCAAATGAGTAGTAAGTCTGCATACAAAATTTGAGGGGGAAAAAAAAGATATGGTCAGACGTAGGACTCGAATCCACAATGCTGATATTGGCAGGTAAACGCTTTGTCCGCAAAGATAACTGCACATGTGACAGGATATCAATTAAGAACGATATATGTAATATATAGTTATATAGCTATTTATGTTCGGACACCGAAAATTAATTTACGGAAATATACGTAATATTCATGAGTGCCAGGTCAATACTTACGGACAATATCTTTTATTCAGTCAACAAAAGCAAACAACCATATTAATTGTTTGATAGTAGATGGACTGACTTCATATAGGGAAGTACAAGAAGAACTATGAAAGATAATAAAAGGAGCAAAGTGTTTGTAATCTTTATTTATCTCAATATATGACAAAGCCCACCCGCTTAGCTCAATAGGTAGAGCGCAGATCTACGGATTGTGGGGTCGCAAATTCGAGTCCTGGGCGAGGCATATGTTCTCTGTGACGATTTGATAAAAGACATTGTGTCTCAAATCAATCGTCCTCCACCACTGATTCGTGTAGAGAAGTTGGCAGTTACTTGCGGAGAACAGGTTTGTACTGGTACAGAATCCAAGAACACTGGTTAGGTTAACTGTCTGCCATTACATAACTGAAATACTGTTGAAAACGGCGTTAAACTCAAAATAAAAAAACAAAACAAAAAACAATATATGACAAACAGTACAAAGGTATTATAATAACAGCTGTAGAAACAATAACAGCAGCAGCAGCAGCAACAAAATTATACTACTTACCAAAACTTAAATAAAAAAAATATAGAACTTAAATATACAGCATAGTCTAGCTTAGTCTAAAGGACCTTATTAGCTAAATATTCTTTCCTTGTTTTCAGCCCTGAATTACTTAATTTTATAAATAATGACAAAGCAAAATTTTACATATATTTTGGTAGCCTAAGATTTTTCTCCTACTTCAATACAGATGTATTTTTCTTTTCCTATTCACTCAATGTGGAGATTTTGTTAATGTCGTTAAATATATTTATCTGACTGAAATAGGTAAATGGCTTCAATAAATCACAGGAAAACTTCACTTAAAATACAAAACCAACAATATTTAGCACCTTCAATATTTACATATTAATAAAATATCACGTTTAGTATACAATGTGGGGGTTCAGTTACTTAGTATCTTTCAACATGTCTAACTACTTCATATTGTACATTAAAAACAGTAAAAGTTTAGCAACTGTGATCATATTCCATCAATTTGAACATATTTCTTATATACTGTGAAATCATTAATATACATTGGAGAGTAAGTTTCATTTACAGTGAAGTCGTGTCAGTTAAAACATTAAATCTCAACCAACTAATACAATTCACATTCATTTAATCTTTGAAAGTTGAAATTCACAAATTCGCTCCTCCACTTTAACCTGAAATGCCCACTTACTCAAGATATGGCCTTGTGTCACTGGAGTGTGTGTGTTTGGGTTAAGCTCAATTTCAAATATTTGTCAGTCATATTTGTGTCACTTGGTGTGGGTGTTGATGAGGAACCACTGTTTTACATTTGAAACAAATCCATCATGTAACGACAGAGATAAAATAAAAGTGCAAAAAAAGTAAGCTCTGGACACAGATGCAGACACAAAGCACTAAACATACTTCATATTTTCATAATTATCAGTAATATCTGACATTACACAAACTTCCAGCGAAGCTGACTTGTTTAAACCTTGTCAGAACCACCAGTCTTTAGCAAACAAGCATTACAGGTGACTTTTCACATGGCAACCACCAATCTTTGGCAAACAAACACTACAGGCAATATTTCTTTTGATATCTAACTAGTACAACCCATCTTCAGCAGCACACTAACACAACTGGCAAAGTTTCTCATGATACCTCGATCTGCATACAAACACTACAGGCAACATTTCTCATGTCAACAATCTTCAGGATACAAACACTACATGCAACATTTCTCATGTCAACAATCTTCAGGATACAAACACTAAAGGCAACATTTCTCATGTCAACAATCTTCAGGATACAAACACTACAGGCAACATTTCTCATGTCAACAATCTTCAGGATACAAACACTACAGGCAACATTTCTCATGTCAACAATCTTCAGGATACAAACACTAAAGGCAACATTTCCCATGTCAACAATCTTCAGGATACAAACACTACAGGCAACATTTCTCATGTCAACAATCTTCAGGATACAAACACTACAGGCAACATTTCTCATGTCAACAATCTTCAGGATACAAACACTACAGGCAACATTTCCCATGTCAACAAACTTCAGGATACAAACACTAAAGGCAACATTTCTCATGTCAACAATCTTCAGGATACAAACACTACAGGCAACATTCCTCATGTCAACAATCTTCAGGATACAAACACTACAGGCAACATTTCTCATGTCAACAATCTTCAGGATACAAACACTACAGGCAACATTTCTCATGTCAACAATCTTCAGGATACAAACAAACACTACAGGCAACATTTTGCGTGCCAACAAACTTCAGGATACAAACACTACAGGCAACATTTCCCATGTCAACAAACTTCAGGATACAAACACTACAGGCAACATTTCTCATGTCAACAATCAATAGTCTATATATATTTTTAAGTAACTAGGCACAATAGGAGAAAGTGCCTTCTGCATGATGTATTTCACTCTTAATTTTAGTAACAATGAGTACATAACTCACAATAAAACTCAAGCCTGTTGTTGAAGATAACAGGGGACACAACATTATCTTAGTTAATCATAATGACTAGACAATGTCAACAGACAAATTGTAACCTATCTTGCCATATCAGGTGCTTATTTACATATTTATTCCGTTAATAAGCCTTCTATTTACACTTTACATAACACCGTTATGCTAACGTTTATGATATTTAGACTGAGCCAAGTGATACTACAATTTCCTCCGAAAGTAAATAATTATGTCTCTCAGTAGCTTTCCATTTAAGATTCACTTGCTCACAGTCATTCTGAAAAGTAATTTGTTTCCAAATTGTTCCGTCCAACTTTTTTTGCGCTTTTCTCAATATTTCTATAGAAATATCAACATTGTATGGCACATGTACCGTGCATGACAGAATTTAAGAAATAATCTAAAAAATATTAAACCGTCATTCTTACATGCAGCCTATAACCTATTTTGGAGTGTTCTATACATTAAGTTGTGGTCCTGCTATTGTAAATATCTATTGTTATATGTCTTTTATGTAACAAGTAGATGCATTTCATGGGGCATGTATGGCCCCAAATACATTATGTTGACACTTAACTTAGGAGTGTGTAGACTCGCAGTGAGTTATTCTGCCATACCTGACAATAAATTCAGGGCATGTAAATAAAGTGCAACAAGGTTCTGTTATATCTTTTTGAACCTGCAACAACTTAAATATAAAATAGCTGATCAAATGTGATAGCACGCTTTCTCTGCACCCATGATGCCAACTAATATCTTGATGCAACATCAAAATTGCTGTGTTTTCATGAAAATGTGCATGTTTTTTCCATATTTGAATTTACCATAAAGTCTAAGAAGAGCACCACCTTGCGGGTGCAGACACTCATCTGATTTTTTTTGTCTCTGTATAATAGAAATATTGTCTTTAGTCCAAAAGGGGCCATAATTCTTGCAAAAAGCAATGTAGAGTTACGGTACTTGCTGTGCAGAGTCAGCTTTTAATAGTGAATAAGTTTTAAAGCAATGGCTTTGATTGTTAAGGAGAAAAGTTGACCTAAACATAAAACTTAACCAAGAAATCTGATACTTTCTAAGTCCAAAAGGGGCCGTAATTCCTGCAAAAAGCAGGATGGAGTTATGTTTCTTGCTGTACAGAGTCAGCTTTTGATAGTAAACAAGTGTTGCAAGTTTTAAAGCAATAGCTTTGATACTTTAGGAGAAAAACTGACCTAAACACAAGACTTAACGGAGAAGTTCAAAAGGGGCCATAGTTCTTGCAAAAAGCAGGATGGAGTTATGTTTCTTTTTGTACAAAGTCAGCTTCTCATGGTGAACAAGTGTTACAAGTTTTAAAGCAATAGCTTTGATAGTTTAGGAGAAAAGCTGACCTATACATAAAACTTAATAACCAGGCAACGCCAATGCCAACGTTGACGCCGATCAAGTGATGACAATAACTCGTCATTTTTTTTTTTAAAAAATCAGATGAGCTAAAAATGGAACTTGCTCAAAAACAAAGTAATCGGACATGAATATCCTGAAAATATGTGCATGTCCACTTGATGATGAATACCAAGTTTCATTTATGTTGGATATAAACTGTAGATGATGTTGGGCAAAGGTATGGTATGGTATGATCAAATGAATTGACTCTTTGTGTTGCTGAAAATATGCACTTAATCTATTAAATCTGAATTAATTCATAGATCGTGGGCTGAGCGCGAAACTATTGTAACTGTATATAAATAAAGAACAAGATACAATAGTTTCGCGCTCAGCCCTCGAGATGTGTTCTGTAAAGCTGTTGCTATGACCTCAACACTGATGAATACTATGGAGATGTGTCACATTGATTTAATGTTTATTTTCAACAACATGTAGAGTCATTTTCATTTATCTATTATATATTTTGCCTATTCCATGATTTACAACTATATATTATATTTACATACAATTTATATTTCAAGCTATATAAAGTAAGCTGATTTTTTATTTGGATAAAAAAATAAGATATTAACATATTTCCCCTTGGTTGGAATGACAATGCTAAATTTACATAATTGTCACCAAATTGTCCTTAATGGGTGAAAATAGAGCCAACATGAGGCCACTCAATATCTATTACACAGGTAATCTTCAACAGGGACGTTTCCTTTTTCTCCTTTAATAAGATACCAGCGGGACTTTTCACCACTCCTACATAAACTGTCAACACTGGTCAAAATTCAATTCATACATTGAAACTGTCCTAGAGACCAACAATGGGCTGATCCATAACCATGTTTTATCACTAACCTGATGGGATAGGCTATGAAGAGTTATCTTTTGTTATTCTGTGACAATATGGATGTAAGAGTTTTCTCCCTTAGAAACATAGTTCAAAACTGCTGGAACTTCTAAAGTAATGAACATGGAGACAAAAAGACATGTATTTAAAAGTAACAGGCATCTGGAACACAGTTCCTACTATACAACTACATAGTGGAGAGTTCCTATCACACAGAGGAAAGTTCCTACTTCACAGAGGAGAGTTCCTACAATACACCGGAGAGTTCCTACCGGTTCCTACTCCACAGAGGAGAGTTCCTACTAGTTCCTACTGGTTCCTACTCCGCACAGGAGAGTTCCTACTAGTTCCTACTGGTTCCTACTCCGCACAGGAGAGTTCCTACTAGTTCCTACTCCGCAGAGGAGAGTTCCTACTAGTTCCTAGTGGTTTCTACTCCGCAGAGGAGAGTTCCTATTACACACGAGAGTTCCTGCTACACAAAGGAGAGTTCCTGCTACACAGAGGAGAGTTCCTACTACACAGAGGAGAGTTCCTGCTACACAGAGGAGAGTTCCTACTACACAGAGGAGAGTTCCTACTACACACAGGGGAGTTCCTGCTACACAGAGGAGAGTTCCTACTACACACAGGAGAGTTCCTGCTACACACAGGAGAGTTCCTACTACACACAGGAGAGTTCCTGCTACACACAGGAGAGTTCCTGCTACAATGAGGAAAGGAGACTTTCTTCAGAGGAGAGTTCCTGCTACACACAGAAGAGTTCCTGCTACACAAAGGAGAGTTCCTGCTACACACAGGAGAGGAGACGTCCTTCAGAAGAGTTCCTGCTACACACAGGAGAGTTCCTGCTACACAGAGGAGAGTTCCTACTACACACAGGGGAGTTCCTGCTATACACAGGAAAGTTCCTACTACACACAGGGGAGGAGTTCCTGCTACACAGAGGAGAGTTCCTACTACACACAGGAGAGTTCCTGCTACACACAGGAGAGTTCCTGCTACACAGAGGAAAGGAGACTTTCTTCAGAGGAGAGTTCCTGCTACACACAGGAGAGTTCCTGCTACACAAAGGAGAGTTCCTGCTACACACAGGAGAGTTCCTGCTACACAGAGGAGAGTTCCTACTACACACAGGGGAGTTCCTGCTATACACAGGAGAGTTCCTACTACACACAGGGGAGTTCCTGCTATACACAGGAGAGTTCCTACTACACAGAGGAGAGTTCCTGCTACACAGAGGAGAGTTCCTGCTACACAGAGGAGAGGAGACTTCCTTCAGAAGAGAGTTCCTGCTACACACAGGAGAGTTCCTGCTATACAGAGGAGAGGAGAGTTCTTTCAGAGGAGAGTTGCTGCTACACAGAGGAGAGTTCCTACTACACAGAGTAGAGTCCTGCTATTTCCTACTACTACACATAGGAGAGTTCCTACTACACAGAAATTTCCTACTACACAGAGGAGAGTTTCTGCCATTAGTTTGGTACTCTCTATCAACATCCTATAACAAGTTACTGTAGATTTTATCAGAAACCTCAGGCATTTCTCAACTATAGTTCAATGTAAAATGTAAAATACTCATTCTGCTTAGTGGTACGATTCTGACATCTAATAAATGCCATTCCTCTAACGCAACTAGAAAATGCTTTTGTAAAAAAGCGCATGTCTCCCCCAATGCAAAGTCCTATAGGCAAGAAGTCAATAGGGGTCGAGAGCGAAAGTCAAAGAGACACTGATGGTTGGCTGCAATAGGGATCATCTACTTGGCATGTCCAGTCATCCCGCTAAATTTCAACACTCTTGGCCTAGTGGTTCTCAAGTCACTGTTCAGGCTCCTGTCACTGTTCAGGCTCCTGTGACCTTTGATCAAGTGACCTCAAAATAATTAGGGGTCATCTACTCTGCATGTCCAATCATCCTATTAAGTTTCAACATTGTAGGTCAAGTGGTTCTCAAGTTATTTCCAAAAAATGATTTTACATGAACAGGCCACTGTGACCTTGACCTTTAATAGACTGACCCCAAAATCAATAGGGGTCATCTACTCTGCATGTTCAATCATCCTATGAAGTTTCAACATTCTGGGTCAAGTGGTTCTAAAGTTATTGATCGGAACTGGTTATCAATGTTCAGGCCCCTGTGACCTTGACCTTTAACGGAGTGACCCCAAAAACAATAGGGGTCATTTACTCTGCATGAACAATCATCCTATGAAGTTTCAACATTCTGGGTCGAGAGGTTCTCAAGTAATTGATTGGAAATGGTTTTCCATGTTCAGGCCCCTGTGGCCTTGACCTTTAACAGAGTGACCCTAAAATTGTTAGGGGTCATCTACTCTGCATGACCAATCATCCTATGAAGTTTCATCATTCTGGGTCAAGTGGTTCTCAAGTTACTGACCGAAAATGGTTTTCAATGTTCGGGCCCCTGTGACCTTGACCTTTCACAGAGTGACCCTAAAATCGTTAGGGGTCATCTACTCTGCATGACCAATCATCCTATTAAGTTTCAACATTCTGGGTCAAGAGGTTCTGAAGTTATTGACTGGAAATGATTTTCAATGTTCAGGCCCCTGTGACCTTGACCTTTAATGGAGTGACCCCAAAATCGATACGGGTCATCTACTTTGCATGTACAATCATCCTATGAAGTTTCAACATTCTGGGTCAAGTGGTTCTCTAGTTATTGATCGGAAATGGTTTTCCATGTTCAGGCCCCTGTGACCTTGACCTTTGACGGAGTGACCCCAAAATCAATAGGGGTTATCTACTCTTCATGACCAATCATCCTATGAAGTTTCAACATTCTGGGTCAAGTGGTTCTCTAGTTATTGATCGGAAATGGTTTTCCATGTTCAGGCCCCTGTGACCTTGACCTTTGACGGAGTGACCCCAAAAACAATAGGGGTCGTCTACTCCAGCAGCCCTACAACCCTATGAAGTTTGAAGGTTCTAGGTCAAATGGTTCTCCAGTTATTGCTTGGAAATGAAGTGTGACGTACGGACGGATGGACGGACAGGGCAAAAACAATATGTCTCCTGGGGGAGACATAATTATGTGTACCACACGCCATAATGTGACTCCTGTAACTTTCACTTTGAAGACAAATATGCCCAGTAAAGTGTATCACAAACCATAATGTGACACCTTGTAACTTTCAACTTGAAGACAATATGCTTAATTATATGTACCACATGTTGCAATGTGACCCCTTGTAATCTTCACTCTGAAGACATAAGGACCATACACTACAATGTGACCAGTTCTACCTTTGCTTCGAAGACAATAAGCCCAATAATATAACACATCACAATATGACCCCTTATGACCTTCACTTTGAAGATAAGTTGCCTTATTATGAGCACTCCTTGTGACCCCCATTTTGAAGACAAAATGCTCAAATATGTGCACCACTACACTCTGAAAGACTATTGGTAATTTTATATCTAGAGTCCAGTCTCCAGTGGGGTTGGAATCTACAATGTTCCACTTGTGAACCAGTGCACTAGCCACTGAGCTATATACAGGGAGGACTCTCTATAAAAGTCTCATCACTAATGTGGATTATGAAGGTATACAGATTTTATAGAGGGTGCTTCTTCATTTGAAAGAATTCTGATTTGTTAAAAAAAAACTCACCTTGACAGTGTTCATCACTGATCTTGATTTCTGGGAAGACAGATTTCAGTGCGGGGCGTGTCTTCACTCTCAATGATCCTGATTGGCCGAAAGAACTGTAGAGGGAAGGGTCATAGCCACTATCACTCTCATTGTCTGCTGAAATGTAAATACAAGACTAATGATAAGAAGATTATTAAAGTGTATTATAAATATGCAACCTTTATATATGCATAATGTTTAACATGAAATAAGTTCATGCATTTTCTTTCATATTTCTAAACAACAATACACATATAAAATATGATGTAGATATCAAAGATTATAGATTCAAAATCTGAAGAAAACCCACACACTGCAGATGGCTCGAACTACTCACAGATTGAACACATCTCCAAGGCCCGCCAGTTGAGTGTGAGCAAAATATGTATGACTGCATAATGAACATTACTACATCTCTTGTTCAAGACAACTTCAAAATATGTAGCAAAACAAGTAAACTTTAAACTGTTTACATTCAGAAATATGAGCAAGAATGAAAATAGAGAGCAGATTCACAAATAAAGCAAAAATACTGCACACAGAGGATGAAGCATGTTATGAACTATAGTGTTTCCTTCACAGCAAAGCTTCAAATTTTATAACAAGAGCGCCGCCAAGTGGGGCAATATACGCCCGAAGGGTTACATCAGAGGATGGGAGCAAAATTTAAAGAACTTGACTGTTGAAGCCTCAAGGACAGGAACAACAAAAAGAAGAAATTCCAAATAAAAATTCAAAGTCCACAAAAAAAATTCTTACCAGGTTACCAAGTTATGTCAAAATATATCTAAAAATTGGATGTACCATCCATGTTGTACCGCAGGAAAGTGGTCTCGTTTTTTTTTTCCTATGGCCAATAATAAAAAAGTTCCAAAATAAGCTATTTATAGAAACAAACAAGAGTGCCAGAATGTCACAATATACGCCCGTCACAGCAAATTTCTTTACTCTAGCACCTGTATTTGCAAATGGAATTTTAATTTTGTGGTTGTTTAGTAATCATTGTAAGTCATTTGTTTTTCTAAGTCCACAAAAAAACTCCTTACCAGGTAGAGATACCTTAAAATACACCTAAAATTTGAAAGTAACATCCATGTTGTACCACAGAAAAGTGGTTTTGTTTTTTCCCTACGGTCAATTATAAAAAAAGTTACAATATAAGTTATTTATAGTAACAACTAAGGGAAGATAATCTTTTAAAAAAAAAAAAAATCCCCCAAAAAATTGTAAGTCCACAAAAAAATCTTTACCAGGTAGAGATTAGTCAAAATACACCTCATAACTGGATGTAGCATGCATGTTGTACTACAGAAAAGTGGTCTCGATTTTTCCCTACGACTAGTAATGAAAAAGTTACAATATAAGCTATTTATAGTAACAACAAAGGGAAGTAATTCTTAAGAAGGGAATTGCCCATGACACTTCGTCTCATGATGGTGTATAATTGTGCCAAGTTACATCAAAATCCCTCCATGCATGAAGAAGAAATGCTTCGGACAAAGTCATTCTTGTATCTGACCTTTGACCTCTAAGTGTGACCTTGACCTTTGACCTAGGGACCTGGTTCTTGCGCATGACACTCCGCCTCGTGGTGGTGAACATTTGTGCAAAGTTATATCAAAATCCCTCTATGCATGAAGAAGAAATGCTCCGGACAAGGTTTTCATTCTTGTATCCTTTGACCTCTAAGTGTGACCTTGACCTTAGACCTAGGGACCTGGTTCTTGCGCATGACACTCCGCCTCGTGGTGATGAACATTTGTGCCAAGTTATATCAAAATCCCTCTATGCATGAAGAAGATATGCTCCGCACAAAGTTTTCTTTCTTGTATCCTTTGACCTCTAAGTGTGACCTTGACCTTAGAGCTAGGGACCTGGTTCTTGCGCATGACACTCCGTCTCATGATGATGAACAATTGTGCCAACTTTCATCAAAATCCCTCCATGCATGAAGAAGATATGCTCCGGACAAAGTCATTCTTGAATTTGACCTTTGACCTCTAAGTGTGACCTTGACCTTAGACCTAGGGACCTGGTTTTTGCGCATGACACTCCGTCTCATGATAGTGAACAACTGTGCCAAGTTTCATCAAAATCCCTTCATGCATGTAGAAGATATGCTCCGGACAAAGTCTGTGGACGCCGTCCGCCTGCCCCCCCGCCCGCCAGGGGCGTTCCCATAATACGTCCCGTTTTTCAAACGGGCGTATAAAAAGGGAAGTAATTAAAAAAAAATACTGTAAGAGAACAACAAGAGCTGTCCGTAAGACAGCACGCTCGACTTTTCTCAGTGCTTGACTCTGAATTAGAGCTTTGCCAGTAATAAAAATTCCAAGTTAAAAAGGGACATAACTCAAAATTCAAATCAGAGTAATGGGTATTGTTTCTTCTGGTGTAGACTTTGATAGTTAATAACTATTTTAAGTTTCAAGTCAAAAGCTTTAATAGTAACATGGATATTTGACTTTATCAAAAAAAAAAAAAAAAAAAAAAAAAAAAAAAAATCTAACTTAAAAAGGGGCATAATTCTTCAAAATTGAAATCAGAGTTCTGGGATTGTTTCTCCTGGTGTAGACTTTGATGGTAAATAAGTATTTTAAGTTTCAAGTCAATAGCTTTGATAGTAACAGAGATTATTTGACTTATCAAAAACTTTAACCAAAAATTCTAAGTTAAAAAGGGGCATAATTCTGTCAAAATCCAAACAGAGTTACGGGGATTGTTTCTCCTGGTGTAGACTTTGGTGGTAAATAAGTATTTTAAGTCTCAAGTCAATAGCTTTGATAATTACAGAGATATTTGACTTTATCAAAAACTTTAACCAAAAATTCAAAGTTAAAAAGGGGCATAATTCTGTCAAAATCCAAATCAAGAGTTATGGGGATTGTTTCTCCTGGTGTAGACTTTGATAGTAAATAAGTATTTTAAGTTTCAAGTTAATAGCTTTGATAGTAACAGAGATATCTGACTTTATCAAAAACTTTAACCAACGGCGATGCCAACGCCGACACCGACACCGGGGCAAGTGCAATAGTTTTACTTTTACTTCGAAAAGCCGAGCTAAAAAAGAATCTGCCAAATAAAAACAAGAGCACAGCAATGCAGAGCAATATACACAAAGGAAAGTCATATATGACCTTTGACCCCTAAATGTGACCTTGACCTTGAAGCGAGTCATCCAAAACATGCGCTCTGCACGTCATCTCAGTGTGGTGAACATTTGTGCCAAGTCTCTTTGAGATCCTTCAAGCAGTTCAAGAGTTATAGAGGGGACACAGCAAAGTCATATATGACCTTTCACTCCTAAGTGTGACCTTGACCTTATAGCGAAACATCCAAAACATGCGCTCTGCACGTCGTCTCAGTGTGGTGAACATTTGTGTCAAGTTTCTTTGAAATCCTTCAAGGAGTTCAAGAGTTACAGCGCAAACATGAAATTGCTAACGGACGGACAAACAGACGGACACGGGGTATAACATAATACGTCCCTTCGGGCGTATAAAAAGTGTCTGTTCTCTAGTTTTCTTTTTAGTTCAACTGTTGTTTTTCAACAGAATTTCTGTTATTTTTAACACACACAGTATAGATGTTAGCCAACATAAAAACTAACATGTATAATAACTAGAGATGCTTTTGAGAAAAGCGCATGTCTCCCACAACTGCCCAATGAACAAGAGCTGTCCGTAAGACAGCCAAGCTCGACTATTTGAAATATTGTCACAGAAGCAGGAAATTATTACCCAAAATGTTAAATATCAAAAGAGTTTTAAGTTCGAAACGGGACATAATTTGACCAAATGCATATCAGAGTTATGGGACTTGATGCTATCAACTAGTTTTATAACCCCGAAGAAACATGTTAAGTTTCAATTCCATATCTGCATTAGTTTTGGAGACAGTAACTTGCACGTTAAACTTTAACCAGAATTTTCTAAGTCCAAAAGGGGGCATAACTTGCTCAAAATACATGTTAAGAGTTATGGAACTTGACCCAGTGAGGTTGGTAACTGACCTAGAAAAAGAACAAAGAAGTTTCAAAGCTATATGCCTTTTGGTAATAGCTGTATGTACTTGCACACAAAACTTTAACCAGGATTTTCTAAGTCCAAAAGGGGGCATAATTTGCCCAAAATACATGTCAGAGTTATGGGACTTGATTCTATCAACTAGTTTTATAACCCCGAAGACACATGTGAAGTTTCAATTTAATATCTGCATTAGTTTTGGAGATAGTAACTTGCATGTAAAACTTTAACCAGGATTTTCTAAGTCCAAAAGGGGGCATAATTTGGCCAAAATACATGTCAGAGTTATGGGACCTGACCCAGTGAGGTAGGTAATTAATCTAGAAAAAGAAAAAATAAGTTTAAAATCTATATGTCTTTTAGTAATAACTGTATGTACTTGCACGCAAAACTTTAAACAAAATTTTTTAAGTCCAAAAGGGGGCATAATTTGGCCAAAATGAAGGTCAGAGTTATGGGACTTGGTGCTATCAACTAGTTTTATAACCCCGAAGACACGTGAAGTTTCAATTCAATATCTGCATTAGTTTTGGAGATAGTAACTTGCATGTAAAACTTTAACCAAAATTTTCTAAGTCCAAAAGGGGGCATAATTTACTCAAAATACATGTTAGAGTTATGGAACTTGACCCAGTGAGGTTGGTAATTGACCTAGAAAAAGAATAAATAAGTTTCAAAGCTATATGCCTTTAAATGATAGCTGTATGTACTTGCATGCAAAAACTTAACCAAGGTGTGACGCCGACGCCGACGCCAGGGTGAGAAGAATAGCTAGACTATTCTTTGAATAGTCGAGCTAAAAATGACTAGTTTTTCTGGATGGTCTAGACGAATGGATCCAATCAGTAATTCAAGGGCCATAATTCAAAAGTGGCTAGTTATCGAACTTGGCCGAGGTCTTATGATCAAACACATTTTGTTCAAGTTTGGTGAAGATCGGAATGAGAAATGTTCGACTTAGAGTCAAGCTTTGTGACAGACAGACTGGAGTAAATCAAAATGTCTCCCACACCACTGTGTGGTTGGAGACATAATTACAACTTTACTATGTACTAGGGATTACACCTATCTTACTAAATCCTACATTCCAATGACATCACTAAGAACTATACCTATCTTACTTAAGCCTACATTCCAATGACATCACTAAGAACTATACCTATCTTACTATAGCCTACATTCCAATGACATCACTAAGGACTATACCTATCTTACTATAGCCTACATTCCAATGACGTCACTAAGGACTATACATATCTACCTAACCATGTCAGTTGGGACTATACCTATCTTACTATAGCCTACATTTCAACAACGTCATTAAGGGCTATACCTATCTTACTATAGCCTACATTCCAACAACGTCACTAAGGGCTATACCTACCTTACTATAGCCTACATTCCAGCAACGTCACTAAGAACCATACCTATCGTACTATAGCCTACATTCCAACAACGTCACTAAGGGCTATACCCATCTTACAATAGCCTACATTCCAACAACGTCACTAAGGGCTATACCCATCTTACTATAGCCTACATTCCAACAACGTCACTAAGGGCTATACCCATCTTACTATAGCCTACATTCCAACAACGTCACTAAGGGCTATACCCATCTTACTATAGCCTACATTCCAACAACGTCACTAAGGGCTATACCCATCTTACTATAGCCTACATTCCAACAACGTCACTAAGGGCTATAACGACCTTACAATAGCCTACATTCCAACAACATCACTAAGGGCTATAACTATCTTACTATAGCCTACATTCCAACAACGTCACTAGGGCTATAACACTATAGCCTACATTCCAACAACATCACTAAGGGCTATAACTATGTTTCTATAGCCTACATTCCAACAACATCACTGTGGGCTATAACTATCTTACTTATCTTACTATAGCCTACATTCCAACAATGTCACTAAGGGCTATACCCATCTTACTATAGCCTACATTCCAACAACGTCACTAAGGGCTATACCCATCTTACTATAGCCTACATTCCAACAACGTCACTAAGGGCTATAACTATCTTACAATAGCCTACATTCCAACAACGTCACTAAGGGCTATAACTATCTTACTATAGCCTACATTCCAATAACGTCACTAAGGGCTATAACTATCTTACTATAGCCTACATTCCAACAACGTCACTAAGGGCTATAACACTATAGCCTACATTCCAACAACATCACTAAGGGCTATAACTATCTTTCTATAGCCTACATTCCAACAACGTCACTGTGGGCTATAACTATCTTACTTATCTTACTAATAGCCTACATTCCAACGAAGTCACTAAGGGCTATACCCATCTTACTATAGCCTACATTCCAACAACGTCACTAAGGGCTATAACTATCTTACTATAGCCTACATTCCAACAATGTCACTAAGGGCTATAACTATCTAACTATAGCCTACATTCCAACAACGTCACTAAGGGCTATAACTATCTTACTTATCTTACTATAGCCTACATTCCAACAACGTCACTAAGGGCTATACCTTTCTTACTATAGCCTACGTTTCAGCAACGTCACTAAGAACTATACCTATCTTACTATAGCCTACGTTCCAACAACGTCACTAAGGGCTATACCTATCTTACTTTAGCCTACATTCCAACAACGTCACTAAGGGCTATACCTATCTTACTATAGCCTACATTCCAACAACGTCACTAAGGGCTATAACGATCTTACTATAGCCTACATTCCAACAACGTCACTAAGGGCTATAACGATCTTACTATAGCCTACATTCCAACAACGTCACTAAGGGCTATAACGATTTTACTATAGCCTACATTCCAACAACGTCACTAAGGGCTATAACGAATTTACTATAGCCAACATTCCAACAATGTCACTAAGGGCTATAACCATCTTACTATAGCCTACATTCCAACAACATCACTAAGAGCTATACCAATCTTACTATAGCCTACATTCCAACAACGTCACTAAGGGCTATAACTATCTTACTTATCTTACTATAACCTACATTCCAACAAAGTCACTAAGGGCTATACCCATCTTACTATAGCCTACATTCCAACAACGTCACAAAGGGCTATACCCATCTTACTATAGCCTACATTCCAACAACGTCACAAAGGGCTATAACCATCTTACTAACACCTACAGATAAAAAACCTTTCTGAGTTTGATCCCTATTTCTGTTTCATGTAGGGAAGTTGGCAGTTACTTGTGGACACCAGTTTTGTACTGGTACAGAAACAAGGAGCAAAGGTTAGGTTAACTGCCCGCCGTTACGTAATACTGTTGAAAAACAGCATAAAACCCAAAACAAACAAACAAACATTCTAACCATGTCACAAGGGACTATACCAATTTTACTAAAGCCGACAGTCCAACCATGTCACTAGGTATTTGATCTATCTTAGTATAGCATACATTCCAACCATGTCACTAGGGACTTTATCTATCTTAGTAAAGCATACATTCTAACCATGTCACTAGGGACTTTATCTATCTTAGTAAAGCATACATTTCAACCATGTCACTAGTGACTTTATCTATCTTAGTAAAGCATACATTCCAACCATGTCACTAGGGACTTTATCTATCTTAGTAAAGAATACATTCTAACCATGTCACTAGGGACTTTATCTATCTTAGTAAAGAATACATTCTAACCATGTCACTAGGGACTTTATCTATCTTAGTAAAGAATACATTCCAACCATGTCACTAGGGACTTTATCTATCTTAGTAAAGCATACATTCCAACCATGTCACTAGGGACTTTATCTATCTTAGTAAAGCATACATTCAAACCATGTCACTAGGGACTTTATCTATCTTAGTAAAGCATACATTCCAACCATGTCACTAGGGACTTTATCTATCTTAGTAAAGCCTACATTCCAACCATGTCACTAGGGACTTTATCTATCTTAGTAAAGCCTACATTCCAACCATGTCACTAGGGACTTTATCTATCTTAGTAAAGCATACATTCCAACCATGTCACTAGGGACTTTATCCATCTTAGTAAAGCATACATTCCAACCATGTCACTAGAGACTTTATCTATCTCAGTAAAGCGTACATTCCAACCATGTCACTAGGGACTTTATCTATCCAACCATGTCACTAGGGACTTTATCTATCTTAGTAAAGCATACATTCCAACCATGTCACTAGGGACTTTATCATTCTTAGTAAAGCATACATTCCAACCATGTCACTAGGGACTTTATCTATCTTAGTAAAGCATACATTCCAACCATGTCACTAGGGACTATCCATCTTAGTATAGCACACATTCTAACCATGTCACTAGGGACTTTATCCATCTTAGTAAAGCATACATTCCAACCATGTCACTAGGGACTTTATCTATCTTAGTAAAGCATACATTCTAACCATGTCACTAGGGACTTTATCCATCTCAGTAAAGCGTACATTCCAACCATGTCACTAGGGACTTTATCTATCTCAGTAAAGCGTACATTCCAACCATGTCACTAGGGACTTTATCTATCCAACCATGTCACTAGGGACTTTATCTATCTTAGTAAAGCATACATTCCAACCATGTCACTAGGGACTTTATCATTCTTAGTAAAGCATACATTCCAACCATGTCACTAGGGACTTTATCTATCCAACCATGTCACTAGGGACTTTATCTATCTTAGTAAAGCATACATTCCAACCATGTCACTAGGGACTTTATCTATCTTAGTTTAGCATACATTCCAACCATGTCACTAGTGACTTTATCTATCTTAGTAAAGCATACATTCCAACCATGTCACTAGGGACTTTATCTTTCTTAGTAAAGAATACATTCCAACCATGTCACTAGGTACTTTATCTATCTTAGTAAAGCATACATTCCAACCATGTCACGAGGGACTTTATCTATCTTAGTAAAGCATACATTCCAACCATGTCACTAGTGACTTTATCTATCTTAGTAAAGCATACATTCCAACCATGTCACTAGGGACTTTATCTATCTTAGTAAAGCATACATTCCAACCATGTCACTAGGGACTTTATCTATCTTAGTATAGCATACATTCCAACCATGTCACTAGTGACTTTATCTATCTTAGTAAAGCATACATTCCAACCATGTCACTAGGGACTTTATCTATCTTAGTATAGCATACATTCCAACCATGTCACTAGGGACTTTATCTATCTTAGTAAAGCATACATTCCAACCATGTCACTAGGGACTTTATCTATCTTAGTAAAGCATACATTCCAACCATGTCACTAGGGACTTTATCTATCTTAGTAAAGCATACATTCCAACCATGTCACTAGGGACTTTATCTATCTTAGTAAAGCATACATTCGAACCATGTCACTAGTGACTTTATCTATCTTAGTAAAGCATACATTCCAACCATGTCACTAGGGACTTTATCTATCTTAGTAAAGCATACATTCGAACCATGTCACTAGGGACTTCATCTATCTTAGTAAAGCATACATTTCAACCATGTCACTAGTGACTTCATCTATCTTAGTAAAGCATACATTCCAACCATGTCACTAGGGACTTTATCTATCTTAGTAAAGAATACATTCCAACCATGTCACTAGGTGCTTTATCTATCTTAGCATAGCATACTTTCTAACCATGTCAGTAGGGACTTTATCTATCTTAGTAAAGCATACATTCTAACCATGTCACTAGGGACTTTATCTATCTTAGTAAAGCGTACATTCCAACCATGTCACTAGGGACTTTATCTATCTTAGTATAGCGTACATTCCAACCATGTCACTAGGGACTATCCATCTTAGTAAAGCATACATTCCAACCATGTCACTTGGGACTTTATCTATCTTAGTATAGCATACATTCCAACCATGTCACTAGGGACTATCCATCTTAGAATAGCATACATTCCAACCATTTCACTAGGGACTATCCATCTTAGTAAAGCATACATTCCAACCATGTCACTAGGGACTTTATCTATTTTAGTATAGCATACATTCCAACCATGTCACTAGGGACTTTATCTATCTTAGTAAAGCATACATTCCAACCATGTCACTAGGGACTTTATCTATCTTAGTAAAGAATACATTCCAACCATGTCACTAGGTGCTTTATCTATCTTAGAATAGCATACATTCTAACCATGTCACCAGGTGCTTTATCTATCTTAGTAAAGCATACATTCCAACCATGTCACTAGGGACTTTATCTATCTTAGTAAAGCATACATTCCAACCATGTCACTAGGGACTTTATCTATCTTAGTAAAGCATACATTCCAACCATGTCACTAGGGACTTTATCTATCTTATTAAAGCATACATTCCAACCATGTCACTAGGGACTTTATCTATCTTAGTAAAGAATACATTCCAACCATGTCACTAGGGACTTTATCTATCTCTATCTTAGTAAAGCATACATTCCAACCATGTCACTAGGGACTTTGTCTATCTTAGTAAAGAATACATTCCAACCATGTCACTAGGGACTTTATCTATCTTAGTAAAGCATACATTCCAACCATGTCACTAGGGACTTTATCTATCTTAGTAAAGCATACATTCCAACCATGTCACTAGGGACTTTATCTATCTTGGTAAAGCATACATTTCAACCATGTCACTAGGGACTTTATCTATCTTGGTAAAGCATACTTTCTAACCATGTCAGTACGGACTTTATCTATCTTGGTAAAGCATACTTTCTAACCATGTCAGTAGGGACTTTATCTATCTTAGTAAAGCATACATTCCAACCATGTCACTAGGGACTTTATCTATCTTAGTAAAGCATACTTTCTAACCATGTCACTAGGGACTTTATCTATCTTAGTAAAGCATACATTCTAACCATGTCACTAGGGACTTTATCTATCTTAGTAAAGCATACATTCCAACCATGTCACTAGGGACTTTATCTATCTTAGTATAGCATACATTCCAACCATGTCACTAGGGACTATCCATCTTAGTAAAGCATACATTCCAACCATGTCACTAGGGACTTTATCTATCTTAGTATAGCATACATTCCAACCATGTCACTAGGGACTATCCATCTTAGTAAAGCATACATTCCAACCATGGCACTAGGGACTATCCATCTTAGTAAAGCATACATTCTAACCATGTCACTAGGGACTTTATCTATCTTAGTATAGCATACATTCTAACCATGTCACTAGGGACTTTATCCATCTTAGTAAAGCATACATTCCAACCATGTCACTAGGGACTTTATCTATCTCAGTAAAGCATACATTCCAACCACGTCACTAGGGACTTTATCTATCTTAGTAAAGCATACTTTCTAACCATGTCAGTAGGGACTTTATCTATCTTAGTAAAGCATACATTCTAACCATGTCACTAGGGACTTTATCTATCTTAGTAAAGCATACATTCCAACCATGTCACTAGGGACTTTATCTATCTTAGTATAGCGTACATTCCAACCATGTCACTAGGGACTATCCATCTTAGTAAAGCATACATTCCAACCATGTCACTAGGGACTTTATCTATCTAGGTATAGCATACATTCCAACCATGTCACTAGGGACTATCCATCTTAGAATAGCATACATTCCAACCATTTCACTAGGGACTATCCATCTTAGTAAAGCATACATTCCAACCATGTCACTAGGGACTTTATCTATCTTAGTATAGCATACATTCCAACCATGTCACTAGGGACTTTATCTATCTTAGTAAAGCATACATTCCAACCATGTCACTAGGGACTATCCATCTTAGTATAGCATACATTCTAACCATGTCACTAGGGACTTTATCCATCTTAGTAAAGCATACATTCCAACCATGTCACTAGGGACTTTATCTATCTCAGTAAAGCGTACATTCCAACCATGTCACTAGGGACTTTATCTATCTCAGTAAAGCGTACATTCCAACCATGTCACTAGGGACTTTATCTATCCAACCATGTCACTAGGGACTTTATCTATGTCACAAATTGACATACGGGCCTTATTTTATCTGTATTGTAAATGCAGGTATTGCATCATCTTTTTGTAAATTTTTGAGTTATTGAGGTAAATGTCAGATTTCATGCATGAAATACCTCTCATGTTTTTCTGTATTTCATAACTTAAATTTCCATGTAAATTTCATTAAATCCTGTTCAGTAATAAGAAAGTTGATATTTTATAAACTTCAGTAATTTATGTTTTTTATCCCCAAAACCACTATAATGGGCCTCAAATTGTCAATTAAATTCGCGCCAAAGTAGTTAGATTCCCCGGCTATATCGTGAATCCCGTGAAAATAGAAATAGTAAGAGTCCACGGCTTAGCCGTGAATCCCATGAAATTTAGTATTTGGCGGGACATTACCCTTTAAATAGACTGGACTAGATATGCCTTGCGCACACCACCTTACGACTTTATAGACGAATCTATGTCTGAATTATTTTCTTGCTAGAAATTTATGCTCGATCGAGGTAAGAAATTTATTTGTTAGATTTTTGTATGATTTTTGCATTACGATTTTTATTTGGTAAATTTTTGTTCATTCTACAGAATTCTGTAACATTTACTTTTTGGCACATGATTTTGGCTAGTTTCGGTATGTTAGGATAATTTATTAAATTTTTCAGACTTTTGTAAATTATTTCGAAAGAGGAATCTAAAATGTTTCGTTTATATAAGATGTAAAATTTGTACTGAAATTTGTAACATGATATTTATAAAGTACTTTGTTTCAAAAACTTATGTCAAACATTTTTGTTAATTATGGAACGCCATTACTGCATTGTATTGTTATGTATAAATCTATATGGCAAGTCTAGTACCATGTATGTAATATATTATTGTAATTTGTAATTGTGTGCCAGTCTATAGCACATCTAATTAATGTCCGTTGTAGTGTATGGCATTTGATATTATATGGATGCCAACTATGATATAACGTTTGATTTATATTGAATTTTGTTAATTTGTAGTTGTAAATAATAGCTGCAGTTTATCATGTCCGTATCTATAATGTTTCATCATATACTTTTCATATCTTTTTCATACTTTAACTTTTGTCTTTTAAGTAAGTAATCTTTGTAATAATGGAAGTAATTAGTGACGTATTTTAATCACGTGACGTCTGAACTTAGTAGCACATATATTTTGTATAAGTAGCACGTATTATTTATGGGAGCCTACGGAGGTATGGTGTACCCAAAGGAGCAGTTTTATGCCCTGATTTATTTGTTTTGCTATGGTGCTTACCATATGTTATATATTTTAGCTTCTTCCGCCAGACGATTTTACCTGGTGATGTCATAACCCGGAAGTACAATGCCCGAGGTTCACTTGTCTTCACTAGCCTGGATGTGATATTCCCAGCGTAGAGCTTTCGTCCCATGGTTGTGCCGTAAACCGCAAAGACGATGATTTTTGTTATCCTCTGAAGTCAGCTCAGGGATGCAATCACCTACGACCATAGGGAGCCAATACGGAATCAACGTATTCACGGTTTAAAGGGACTGGATTTTGAGATATGTTTTGTTTGTGCTACTTAAAGTTCACAATTACATTAAAGACCTGTGTCACGTCAGATTAGAATGGACTATAAGAACTTTTGTATCTAGAGATACTGAACTTTTTTTTTCTTTCTTATAATCAGTTTTTTTTTCTTTTCATATCTATTCATTGTTAATAATCATCTTATGTAAATAAATTTGTAAATATTGTAAAGGGTGTTGATTTGTTTTGATGGTTACTGTCGCCGGTACGGCCTTTCCTGTCACAATCTATCTTAGTAAAGCATACATTCCAACCATGTCACTAGGGACTTTATCATTCTTAGTAAAGCGTATGTTCCAACCATGTCACTAGGGACTTTATCTATCTCAGTAAAGCGTACGTTCCAACCATGTCACTAGGGACTTTATCTATCTTAGTAAAGCATACATTCCAACCATGTCACTAAGGACTTTATCTATTTTAGTAAAGCCTACATTTCAACCATGTCACCAGGTGCTTTATCTATCTCAGTAAAGCATACATTCCAACCATGTCACTAGGGACTTTATCTATCCAACCATGTCACTAGGGACTTTATCTATCTTAGTAAAGCATACATTCCAACCATGTCACTAGAGACTTTATCCATCTTAGTAAATCGTACGTTCCAACCATGTCACTAGGGACTTTATCTATCTCAGTAAAGCGTACGTTCCAACCATGTCACTAGGGACTTTATCTATCTTAGTAAAGCATACATTCCAACCATGTCACTAAGGACTTTATCTATCTCAGTAAAGCCTACATTTCAACCATGTCACCAGGTGCTTTATCTATCTCAGTAAAGCGTACATTCCAACCATGTCACTAGGGACTTTATCTATCCAACCATGTCACTAGGGACTTTATTTATCTTAGTAAAGCATACATTCCAACCATGTCACTAGGGACTTTATCCATCTTAGTAAAGCGTACGTTCCAACCATGTCACTAGGGACTTTATCTATCTCAGTAAAGCGTACGTTCCAACCATGTCACTAGGGACTTTATCTATCTTAGTAAAGCATACATTCCAACCATGTCACTAAGGACTTTATCTATCTCAGTAAAGCCTACATTTCAACCATGTCACCAGGTGCTTTATCTATCTCAGTAAAGCATACATTCCAACCATGTCACTAGGGACTTTTTCTATCTTAGTAAAGAATACATTTCAACCATGTCACTAGGGACTTTATCAATCTTAGTAAAGCCTACATTCCAACCTTGTCACTAGGTACTATCCATCTTAGTAAAGCATACATTCCAACCATGTCACTAGGGACTTTATCTATCTTAGTTAAAGCATACATTCTAACCATGACTTACACTGTAACAGTTATACACTTTTTCATTCTGCAGCTGCACAGAGCATGTAACTTACTGGTTTTATTCTGAAGGTGTTGCCAGGCTGACAGTTCAAAACTCCTTTTGTACGGAAAAAAACCCTTCCTGTTTTACAGTTTAAATTAAAGCAACTACCACTTTTTAATTTCTATAGTAACACTATGATCTCAAATAAGTAGACATATCACTGAAAGAAGAACATACACCTTTAGACTTCTACTTTTCTATAACCAGTATGTAACAAAATCGAACATTTCCCCTTTTCATACATATGTAAATACTCTTTCCCACATACTCAAGCAGTATCAAGGTTTCACACAAAAGGGCAATGATGGCCGTAAATTGTGCTCACCTAACGTTCACAGCTCAAACAGGTAAAAATTTTGGAAGGGTCGTCCTAGAAAAACTTCTGACAAATTATTTTCAAAGCAAGTCTGTAGATTCAAGGTCATGGAACTTTTTTTTTTTACTTTTATTATGCAATCAGGCATGTTTTAAAACTGAAATCTGAATTAATGAATTTTCAATGAAGAAAATGAAAGGGGTAACAATAATGTAAGAAACCTGCATTTTCAATCAATGTCTGCTAAACATACGACTGTCAAAGAAAATCTTAGACAGAAGCAATAAAATTGTTCCTAATTTCTATAATTTCATTTTTAATTATGTTCATCAATTGTTTACATAATACTATAGAACTCTTTCTTGGTTGAGCAACTAGTTTAGAAAAACCAAACATACAAGATTGATCAAGAAGTAATGTCACTGGTGTTACCATGAATAATTAAAAGCAAACAATAGAAGCACATACCTTGATCTATCATCAATATTTCTTTAAAATGGCATAAAAATATGTTGCATACTTTTCAAAGGTCTTGAAATCTATACAAAGCATGGCAATGGCAAATGCTACAATTCACTGACATTATTGACCTCATTATGTTTTCACTAAGTGGTAACAAGTGTTAGTACTACAAAGCAAATTTTAACCTGTCATGATGTCATCAAAGTTTTAAAATTGGCAATTAATAGAACTGTTTGATTGTTTTTTCATTTATTAACAAGCAATGTTTTGCTGTGATGCAAAATGACTGGCTCTAAACTTGGATTTTCTTTGCAGTCATAGAAAATAATATAAACCTGTGTAATCAGAACTGAATCTTGGTATAAGTTTTATAATGGTACAACTATAACTTAATGCACCATGGACACTTTGACATCACTTCTGGATCAACCCTCATTTATCAAGTGCTAAGTAAAAAATTATATGATCAGTCATTAAAGTCTGGAATAAATCCAAAATGTAACAATAATTAGACTGACCATATTTATCACTGTACATATTCTGTCTAAATGTAATTACAATAAAAGAAGAAATGAAGGTGATAGAGGGCCATAACTTTTGACCAAACCATTCCATTTGGTTCATAATCAATCTAGATTGACATGTTCTGGCCATATACATTATGTTTAAGTTTGAATATGATTGCTTCCGAAATGTGGATGCTACAGCCTAAACAAACTCCAAGATGGCCCTAGGTCACTCACCTGACAAACATACCATTACACACCATAACAGAGTAAACATGTTTGACCTAGTGATTTCATGGAAAACAAGAGCTGTCACTAATGGTGACAAATGCCCCCGCTGCGCCTTGACCTTTGACCTGGTGACCTTGACCTTTGACCTGGTGATCCCAAAGTCAATAGGGGTCTTGTACTCAATAAGTACTATTAGCATGTGAAGTTTGAAGGTCCTGGGTGCAGTGGTTCCGAGTAAAGTGCCTTCAAGCAAAAAGTTAACATTGGCCCCTGTGACCTTGATCTTTGACCTGGTGACCCCAAAGTCATTAGAGGTCGTGTACTCTATAAGTACTATCAGCATGTAAGTTTGAAGGTCCTGGGTGCAGTGGTTTGCGAGTAAAGTGCCTTCATGCAAAAAGTTAACATTGGCCCCTATGACCTTGACCTTTGACCTGGTGACCCCAAAGTCAGTAGGCGCATGTACTCAATAAGTACTATCAACATGTGAAGTTTGAAGGTCCTGGGTGCAGTGGTTCGCGAGTCAAGTGCCTTCATGCAAAAAGCTAACGTTGTGACTAACGAAATTGAAGGACAGACAGTTGAAAACTAATATGCCTCTCTTCGGGGGCATAAAAATATTCTGACCAATTATCATTAAAACTGGAGCAAAAATCTTAGTATAAACAAGTATTTTCTTTGATTTGACCTAGTGACCTAGTTTTTGACCCCAGATGACCCATATTTGAACTTGACCTAGATTTCATCAAGGCTATCATTCTGATTAAATTCAATGAATATCAATTGAAAAATACAGCCTCTATCACATACATGAGGTTTTTCTTTGATTTAACTTAGTGACCTATTTCTTGACCTTAGATGTCCCACATTCAAATTCTACCTAGATTTCATCAAGGAAATCATTCTGACTTAATTTCAGGAAGATCAATTGAAAAATACAGCCTCTATTGCATACACAAAGGTGTTTTTTTTTTATTTGACCTAGTGACCTACTTTTTGAACCCAAGTGACCCATATTTGAACTTGACCTAGACTTCATCAAGGTAATCATTCTGACCAAATTTCATAAAGATCAATTGTTGAAAAATACAGCCTCTATTGCATACACAAAGGTTTCTTTTTTCATTTGACCTAGTGACCTACTTTTTGAACCCAAATGACCCATAATCAAACTCAACCTAGATTTCATCAAGGCAATCATTCCAACCAAATTTCATGAAGATCAATTGAAAAGTAAAGCCTCTATGGCATACACCATGTTTTTCTTTGATTTGACCAAGTGACCTACTTTTTGACCCAAGATGACCCATATTCAAACTTGACCTAGATTTCATCAAGGCAATCATTCTGACTTAATTTCAGGAAGATCAATTGAAAAATATAGCCTCTAATGTATACACAAATTTTTTCTTTGATTTGACCTAGTGACCTACTTTTTGACCCCAGATGACCCATTTTCAACCTCAGCCTAAATTTCATTAAGGTTATCATTCTGACTTAATTTCAGGAAGATCAATTGAAAAATTCAGCCTCTATCGCATACACAAGGTTTTTCTTTGATTTGAACTAGTGACCTACTTTTTGACCCCAGATAAATCATATTCAAACTTGACCTAGATTTCATCAAGGTTATCATTCTGGCCAAAATTCATGAAGATCAGTTGAAAAATAAACCTCTATCGCATACACAAGGTTTTTCTTAGATTTGACCTAGTGACCTTGTTTTTAAGCCCAGATGACCCATTTTCAAACTCGGCCTAGATTTCATCAAGGTAATCATTCTGACCAAATTTCATGAAGATCGGTTGAAAAATAAAGGCTCTATCGCATACACAAGCTAAATGTTGACAGACAAGAGACAGATGACAGACATCGAGCGATCAGAAAAACTCACCTGAGCATTGCTCAGGTGAGCTAACAAGGAGCAACAAGGGACATCCTAATATCCTACAATTACCATGAGCACCTCACAAGCTCGGGAGTTAAAAAGCACCATAGAATGTTAAATAAAATAGAAAACAAATATATTGTAAAACAAAGAAGTGCAAAGATTCACATGTGCAAGCTAAATGAACATAGCAAATGTACGTAGTTACAGTTCTATGTAAAAATCTAGTTTCTAGTTTGTCCATCTGTCCCCATGACCTTTGACCCCGAAATCAGTAAGGGTCACGTACACACCAAGACCAATATACGTATGAAGTTTCAAGGTCCTAGGTGAAATACTTGTCCAGATATTGAGCGGAAACCATTTTCAATGTTCAGGTCCCAGTGACCTTGAGCTTTGACCAAGTGACCCCAAAATCAATAAGGTTCATGAACACATCAAGACCAATGTAACTATGAAGTTTCAAGGTCCTAGGTGATATACTTGTCCAGATATTGAGTGAACATAAAGGTTAACATGAGACTCATTATTTCCATCCATTCGCCCGCCCATCCCCCCAGGACAGACCTAATCTACAAGCTGCAATTTTCTTCGAAAACTTGGCCAGAAAAGAAACAAGAGCATCATCTAAGGGATACTAAGAAAAAAATATCAAGAACTTTAACACAGAAGAAAAAGAGAGAAAAAACCCAACGCAGTGAGAGGAGGTGGGTGTGCAGGATGTGGATCAGGAATAATAGGATACTAAGATACAATATCAAGAAACTGAACTGAAAGTTTAAACTAGATGCCCACCGGCAACATATCGAGCCTACCAGCTGTCAAAAGGACTAACATTTATGATACTATCTGGCAGCAACAGAACTGATTGCTGCAGACATTTCTGCCAAGTTATTTAAGAACATCTCCATCCGTGGCTAAGTTACAGCCCAGACAAGAGAAACTTTTTGACCTCTGACCCCTAAGTGTGACCTTGACCTTTCAACTACTTAAGCGTGATAGAATGTCTCACTGAGGCAAACAATTGTGCCAAGTTATTTAAGAAACCCTTAAACAGTTATAAAGCCAGGTACCTATGACCTTGACTCTCAGACCAAAAACTCCAAAATCAACAGGGATTATCTTCTAAAGGAACTTAGTGAATGCATGAGATTTGAAAGCCATAGCTGTTTCATTTTATGACTTAAGAATCCAGACAATATTTTCAGTCTTCAGGTCACTCTGAGCTTGACCTTTGACCTAGTTATTCCAACAAACAATAGAGACCATCCTCAAGTGGTCCTTAGCCATCCTGCAAAGTTGAAAGCAATAGCTATTATATTTTCTGACTTAGAGACTGGAAGGACAGATGGACAGATGGACAAACAAATAATGCATCCATTTTTTTTTCCAAAACAGGCTCATAGAAAATAAAGATACTCTCTAAACCAACAAGGTTTTCTTTTCATTTTTTTTAAAAATAAACAACTAAAACATGAACTACAATATTAATTTGCTATGCCAACAGGAAAGATCTGCAACACCAAAACCAAATCACAAGGAGAGTTTGTATAATAGAACCTTGTGCTATGTCAAGTTCATCAAAATGTTCTGGTTCTTCCATAACTGCTTCATCTCCATCACTCCCTGGTAGAGAAAATAGTGACATTACACCATTGGAATATTATCAATGCTTATTATTATTTCAATTCCATAATGCCTGGTTCAGAAAATTGTGGCACTAAGCCGTGTGAAAACTATCTTTTGTTTATTCTTCAATGCCATCATACCTGGTGGAGAAAACAGTGACATTAAGCCATGTGAAAACTTTCTTTTGTTTATTTTTCAAATCCATTATGTCTGGTGGAGAAAACTGTGACATTACGCCATGTAAAAACTATCTTTTGTTTATTCTTCAACTTCATTATGTCTGGTGGTAAAAACTGTGACAATAAGACATGTAAAAAGTATCTTTTGTTTATTCTTCAACTTCATATGTCTGGTGGTAAAAACTGTGACATTAAGACATGTAAAAAGTATCTTTTGTTTATTCTTCAACTTCATATGTCTGGTGGTAAAAACTGTGACATTAAGACATGTAAAAACTATCTTTTGTTTATTCTTCAACTCCATTATGTTTGGTGCAGAAAACTGTGACATTAAGCCATGTAAAAAGTATCTTTTGTTTATTCTTCAACTTCATATGTCTGGTGGTCAAAACTGTGACATTAAGACATGTAAAAAGTATCTTTTGTTTATTCTTCAACTTCATATGTCTGGTGGTAAAAACTGTGACATTAAGACATGTAAAAACTATCTTTTGTTTATTCTTCAACTCCATTATGTTTGGTGCAGAAAACTGTGACATTAAGCCATGTAAAAAGTATCTTTTGTTTATTCTTCAACTTCATATGTCTGGTGGTAAAAACTGTGACATTAAGACATGTAAAAAGTATCTTTTGTTTATTCTTCAACTTCATATGTCTGGTGGTAAAAACTGTGACATTAAGACGTGTAAAAAGTATCTTTTGTTTATTCTTCAACTCCATTATGTCTGGTGGAGAAAACTGTGACATTAAGCCATGTAAAAAGTATCTTTTGTTTATTCTTCAACTTCATTATGTCTGGTGGAGAAAACTGTGACATTAAGCCATGTAAAAAGTATCTTTTGTTTATTCTTCAACTTCATATGTCTCGTGGTAAAAACTGTGACATTAAGACATGTAAAAACTATCTTTTGTTTATTCTTCAACTCCATTATGTTTGGTGCAGAAAACTGTGACATTAAGCCATGTAAAAACTATCTTTTGTTTATTCTTCAACTTCATATGTCTGGTGGTAAAAACTGTGACATTAAGCCATGTAAAAAGTATCTTTTGTTTATTCTTCAACTTCATTATGTCTGGTGGTAAAAACTGTGACATTAAGCCATGTAAAAACTATCTTTTGTTTATTCTTCAACTCCATTATGTCTGGTGGAGAAAACTGTGACATTAAGACATGTAAAAAGTATCTTTTGTTTATTCTTCAACTTCATATGTCTGGTGGTAAAAACTGTGACATTAAGACATGTAAAAAGTATCTTTTGTTTATTCTTCAACTCCATTATGTCTGGTGGAGAAAATAGTGACATTAAGCCATGTAAAAAGTATCTTTTGTTTATTCTTCAACTTCATCATGCCTGGTGGAAAATAGTGACATAATACTATGGGAAAATTGTTGTTTACTGTCACTCCCTAGGCGAAAAACAGTGACATTTGCTTCAGAAACTATTGTTTGTTGTTGCTTCAACCACATAAATATTGTTTTCATAGTTCTTATGCACACTCAAAAGTTAACAATAATATTAGGCCAAAAAGATATTTATGGTTGATTAGTGCATCAACTCCCTCTTTCTTTATGAGAAAGTCTACAGAACAAGCAAAGAAGTTATTGCTGCCCCATGTAATGGGCAACAAAATAAAATGAAACAGGCAGTGTGGGGTTGGGAGTGGAGATTTCCACCAATGGCAGTCAAGTTTTTGACAAAGAATAATTTGTCAGTGTTCATCCCTTATAGTTGTTGGCAAAAGTGTCAGAAGTCAAAATGCTTCAAGGCATTTTGGAGCTAAGAAACAAAAACTGTTTTTACTTAAATTTTAATAGTGACATTGACCTACAAGCATAGATGATGCACACCCCACCACACATTGTCTCATCATGGGGAACATTTGTGTGCAGTACTAAGGTACTAAGATATTCCATCTTTGATCTTTGACCACCAAGCATGGGTCATGTACGTGACATATTGTATGGTCATCAGGAACATTTGTTTGCAGTGGTTAAGAATATTCTTCAATGCATATAAAAGTTATGGAGTGAAAACAAAGTTTTATTTGACCTTAAACAGTAACCTTTAAATTGACAAGTTGACATATTGTCTCATCATGAGGAACGTTTGTGTGTAGCACTAAGATAATCCATCAATGCATATAAAAGTTGCAGAGCGGAAACAATTTTTAATTGACCTTCAATAGTGACCTTGACCTATGACCTACATGTTCAAGCATATACGTGCATTATCTACTCACATACTAAGTTTTATGAACCTAATTTGAACACTTTTTGAGAAAATGCGGAATCCTTAATTTGTAGATGGACAGCGTGTGCTACAAGCAAGAAATTTAGAAACAACCTAAACTGCCCCTGCCTATATATAGGTCGGTTTCGAGGTCAGCGATGTTTTAGTACTTTAATGATGGAACGGTCCATTATTTAGGTAGTGTTATTCGGTACTATGGTGGTTCTTTCCAAAATAAGGCAAGGTATATCATGCTGATTCCCTTAATGGGCAGACGAGTATATAAATTGAACTGTGAAACATCAAAATCAAACTATACTAATCATTTCAAAACATAAATAATAATGTAGATTCAAACTGATGACCTAACAACAAGATCATTCTAACTAGCATATTGTTATATTATGTATTACACAAACATTACTTTCAAACTTTAACATTACAGCAATTATCTTCAATCTATTTGCCTGTGGCAGTCATGTCAGTTTACCCAGCGTTTGATGGTAAACTTACCATCTTTTTCTTTGTTAACAAGAGTATTTTGCCTCAAAACATACAAAAATGGTTTAAGTATATATACTGACAACTGCCTTAATACTATACTATACCTATGTTCGAAGAAACATTTTATTATGATGCTTTCAGCATTTTCTGAAATATAGTCATTCGTTTCATTTCAACATAAATAAACGTATTTTATAAAAAAACAAGAGCTGTCCGTAAGACAGCCAAGCTCAACTATTCGAAATATTGTCCCAGAAGCAGGAAAATATTACCCAAAAAGGTTAAATATCAAAAGAGTTTTAAGTTCAAAAGGGTGAATAGTTTGACCAAAATGTATATACGACTGAGTTATGGGACTTGCTGCTATCAACTAGTTTTGTAACCCCGAAGGCACATGTGAAGTTTCAATTCAATATCTGCATTAGTTTTGGAGATAGAAACTTGCATGTAAAGCTTTAACCAGAATTTTCAAAGTCCAAAAGGGGGCATAATTTGCCCAAAATACATGCCAGAGTTATGGGACTTGATCCAGTGAGGTTAGTAATTGATCTAGAAAAAGAAACAAGAGATCACAGAGTGATCTTGGCACCCACCAATGTGCCATTTTTGAGTGTTCCAAATTTCAAGACTTATTGACTAGCTAAAGGCCAAATTTCATTTCCGTACAAAACACTGTGCATGTGGTCCAAATTCGAAAGCTGTAGCTTGAGAAATGTGAAAGTAGGTCACTAGATCAATTTCAAGGACAAAATTCTTTGTACACAAAACTTTGCATGTGCATCAAGTTTGAAGGCTGTAGTTTGAGAAATTTGAAAGTAGGTCTCTAGGTCAAAGTTTATTTCAGCACACAAAACTATGCAAGTGGTCCAAATTTGAAGGTTTTAGCTTGAGAAATGTGAAAGTAGGTCACTAGGTCAAAATCAAGGTCAAATTACACTTCAGAACACTAATCTATGCATGTGGTCCAAATTTAAAACCTGTACCTTCAGAAATGTGAAAGTAGGTCACTAGGTCAATGTCAAGGTCAAAGTTTTTTTCAGTGCACAAAACTATGCATGTGGTCCAAATTTGAAGGCTGTAGCTACAGAAATGTGAAAGTAGGTCACTAGGTAAAAATCAAGGTCAACTCATGTCAAGGTTTATCTTGCCACTCAAAACCATACATGTGGTCCAAATATGAATGTTGTAGGTTATTGACAAGAAGATTTTAAAAGCTTTTCCCTATATAAGTCTATATGAACAATGTGACCCCCAGGGCGGGGCCATATTTGACCCTAGGGGGATAATTTGAACAAACTTGGTAGAGAACCACTAGATGATGCTACATTACAAATGTCAAAGCCCTATGCTTTGTGGTTTGGACAAGAAGATTTTCAAAGTTTTTCCCTATATAAGTCTATGTAAACCATGTGACCCCCGGGGCGGGGCCATATTTGACCCTAGGGGGATAATTTGAACAGTCTTAGTAGAAGACCACTAGATGATGTCACATACAAAATATCAAAGCCCTAGGCCCTGTGGTTTTGAATTGGAGGTTTTTCAAATTTTTTCCCTATATAAGTCTATATAAACTATGTGACCCCCGGGGCGGGGCCATATTAGACCCCAGGGAAATAATTTGAATCATTTGACCACTAGATGATGCTTCATACCAAATATCAAAGCCCTAG
Source organism: Mercenaria mercenaria (assembly GCF_021730395.1). Lineage (NCBI taxonomy): Eukaryota > Metazoa > Mollusca > Bivalvia > Venerida > Veneridae > Mercenaria > Mercenaria mercenaria. Next base: position 39,473,710 of record NC_069378.1, read on the forward strand.
GCTCTGTGGTTTTAGACAAGAAGATTTTCGAAGTTTTTCCCTATATAAATCTATGTAAATTATAGAAATAAACAAAGGGCCATAACTTACTAAACAATTGTTGAACCAGTCTGATTTTCAGGGGGACACAACTAGGGTACCAATACATCATTCTGACAAAGTTTGGTCAAAATCCCCCTGGTAGTTTCTGAGGAGATGCAATAACGAGAAATTGTTAACGGACGGAAGGATGGACGGACGGACGGAAGGACGATGGACCACGGACGCAGAGTGATTTGAATAGCCCACCATCTGATGAAGGTGGGCTAAAAAATAAGTTTCAAATCTATATGCCTTTTAGTAATAGCTGTATGTACTTGCACGCAAAACTTTAACCAGAATTTTCTAAGTCCAAAAGGGGGCATAATTTGGCCAAAATGAAGGTCAGCGTTATGGGACTTGCTGCTATCAACTAGTTTTATAACCCCAAAGACACATGTGAAGTTTCAAATCAATATCTGCATTAGTTTTGGAGATAGTAATTTGCATGTAAAACTTTAACCAAAATTTTCTAAGTCTAAAAGGGGGCATAATTTGCTAAAAATACATGTCAGAGTTATGGGTCTTGACCCAGTGAGGTTGGTAATTGATCCAGAAAAAGAAACAAGAGCTGTCTCCATAGGATGACACATGCCCCCGATAGCACTTTGAATGAATAGTTATGGCCGATGTTAGAGTTTAGGACCTTTGACCTACGGAGCTGGGTCTTGCGCACGACATGTCGTCTTACTGTGTCACACATTCATGCGTAGTTATTTTAAAATCCATGCATGAATGACAAAGATATGGACCGGACACGCCCATCAATGCACTATCATGAAAAATGACCTTTAATGTCTAAGTGTGACCTTGACCTTTGAGCTACGGACCTGGGTCTTGCGTGCGACACGTCGTCTCACTGTGGTACACATTCATGCCAGGTTATTTGATAATCCATCCATCGATGACAAAGATATGGTCCGGACACGCCCATAAATGCACTATCCTTTAACGTCTAAGTGTGACCTTGACCCTTGAGCTACGGACCTGGGTCTTGCGCGCGACACGTCGTCTTACTGTGGTACACATTCATGCCAAGTTATTTGAAAATCCATCCATCGATGACAAAGATATGGTCCGGACACGCCCATCAATGCACTATCCTTTAAGGTCTAAGTGTGACCTTGACCTTTGAGCTACGGACCTGGGTCTTGCGCGCGACAGGTCGTCTTACTGTGGTACACATTCATGCCAAGTTATTTGAAAATCCATCCATAGATGACAAAGATATGGACCGGACACGCCAATCAATGCACTATCCTTTAACGTCTAAGTGTGACCTTGACCTTTGAGCTACGGACCTGAGTCTTGCGCGCAACACGTCGTCTTACTGTGGTACACATTCATGCCAAGTTATTTGAAAATCCATCCATCGATGACAAAGATATGGACCGGACACGAAAATTGCGGACAGACTGACAGACCGACAGACTGACAGACGGTTCAAAAACTATATGCCTCCCTTCGGGGGCATAAAAATAAGTTTCAAATCTATATGCCTTTTAGAAATAGCTGTATGTACTTGCACGCAAAACTTTAACCAGAATTATCTAAGTCCAAAAGGGGGCATAATTTGGCCAAAATGAAAGTCAGAGTTATGAGACTTGCTGCTATCAACTAGTTTTATAACCCCGAAGACACAAGTGAAGTTTCAAATCAATATCTGCATTAGTTTTGGAGATAGTAACTTGCATGTAAAACTTTAACCAAAATTTTCTAAGTCTAAAAGGGGGCATAATCTGCTTAACATGTCAGAGGGAGCACTTTTAGAATCTGTCCGTAGGTAAAATCTGCATAATTTGCAATATCCAGTACCTGTATGGTTTAAATAAAGGTAAGGCTTTTTTAGTTTGTATATTTCATAATTGGGGGGCTGCTGCCCCCCACACCCCCCGCATTTTCTAAACCTGGCGAGGAAAATATATCCATGCTACCATATCGATAAATAACAGAATGCCCAAATAACGAGAATAGCTACGGACAGATTCTAAAGTCTAGCCAAACAATTTTGTCTCAGCAAATCCTTTCCAAATTGTTTTCTTTTCCTCCAATATATTCTATACTACTAAAATTATTGTTTATACGTACTTGTTGATCTATTTGGTATCTTTCTGAATGTTGTCCACATTGGTTAACTGTTTCCTTTAAACATTTCCATGTGATATTATCCAGTCAAAAATAACTTCCATATTCATTTAAAGTAAAGGCATAGGAAAATGTCAGGCTACAATGATTCATGAAAACTTGTTTTTGTTTTTATCATCTGATCTGATTATATTTGACTTCATCTATATATGTTTTGGGAAGGTTTTAGGCTATGTTGTTGTAACAGTCAAATATATTGAATTATTTGTTTAGCCGATCAAGATATCATTACTTATTGATTGATCTACTTAACTGCAACATTCTCAAAACTCCAAACTCAATCACTAAGAAAATAATCTGCATAAATTACAAATTTATTCCTAATGTTGTATTAACGTCTTTCATGTTTACCCTCCATAATGCTATCGTACATTCCTTACACATCTTAACAAAGTTCATTGGCAATCAACATATCCTGTATATCTTTAGATCCACTTTTTTAAAAAGTATATTTTACAGGAAGATCAATACAGTAGTTGAGATTAGTTCCCTGTCTGATCACCACTTCTATCCTTCAGTACACAAACACCTCACATATACCCAAATATAATCACTTTTTCCTCTTAAAGGTGGACTGCCAACTATATAACATTTTTGTGCCTGTTAAATGCAGTAAATTAAGCATGGAAAGAATATTTTTATATGCCTGTCACGATGTAACAGTATGAAATCCACTCTTTATTCCTACAAAATTAAACATTAAAGCAACATTTTATGACATTTTTAACTTTTCTTATATTCTATTAGCCATTTATTTAAAGAACAAAAAGACCCTTTACACAGAGTTAGATCCCTATAAGAAATGTAAATTTTATTGCTTTTGTATAATTTTGAAATTACCCCCACTTTACTACTAAAGTATTCAAATAGATGCCTATTTCTTTTGATTTGCATTTGATACATAATTGGATATTTTGATCAACAATCTGAGGCAAAGGGTAACAGTTTAAATAAATTATTATAAAGTACCAATCCATCATTGTATGGTATAAGCTCTTGCTGAAATATACAAAAACATTTCCTTTTTATTGAAAACACGGAACTACTGGCTAAAACTGATACCGCATTGCTATGTCCAAATTACATAACATACAAAATATCTTTGAATGAAAGTGTATGTATATCGAACATTATCAACATCATACATGAGAAATCTCCACATGATTCATTTATATTTAGTTTCTTTTTTCTCTTCTTCATCTCAGCACCAACTACAAACCAAAACTATTTTGTATATGGAGTAGGTGCCCAGATATTGTTTGGCAATTAACTGACTGATCTGCTTAAAAATTTATATTTACTGCCAGTGGCAGATAGACTACTTCATACTTTTTCATACTTTTAAATACAAAACATCTGCACTTTGAAGTGTGTGTAGCTTCAGAATTCTATCCTTGTTGCGCAACCATGACAGCCAAAGGGAGGTAATTACAATTTTACAATCTACTATTTCTTATTAATGTATTTAAGCTTAATATATAATTTTTTTATGCAAATCTTCGACAAATATAGAGTGGACATGATTTTGTGAATACTCAAACACAATAAATCAATATGTCCCTCCCCACTCCCCCACAAAACTGGTTCAGGATAATACTTACTCCTATTATCTAGAATGAACTTGAAACCCTCTCTATAATTCTAAAGTTATATTTAGGATGTAATAACAAAATAACCTAAGGCAATTTAAAATATATCAAGTAGGTGACAAGTTTACCTTTTATCTACTATATGCCCATGAACCTTGATAAAATTCCATAGCATGACAATTTAACTTGATTCTGAAATGGACAATCCTGTTATGGCCATTTTGGTTAGCAGACTGAGAGTAGGTTAGTTATTCCTGTCATTACAAAAAGTTTTCTTGGACAGTTTACACTCAAAGAAATCACTTGTCAACAGGGTTTTGACAACTACTCCACAGCTCATGATCAGTGTTGATGATGGCTTGAGTTTATTTAGAAGAACCGGGACAAAGGCAAATTAAATGAGGCCAAAACCAGGAAAATTTGACATTACAATTGTAAATATACACAGAGAACTTGGCAAAGCAAGGAAAAATCATGGGAAGTGTTAACATCAATATAATTCTACAGAATTTGCTTATTAAAGATAGGGCTTACATACAAGTGATCACATCAAGGATAATTATCTCTGTAATCCTCAAAAATTGTCCTTACCTCTGAAATTCATGACAGTTATAATCCTAGAAACACTTCAATACAGTCCTTCAACACCAGTACACACTTAAATAAAATGTTCATCCATTACAGTGTACTGGCAATGTTTTGACAGAAAGTTATCAAATGTTTACAAGGTTGATGTTCAATTATCTAAAATTCCTACCATATCTGCCAGTTGCCTGATTACAAGTGTGTTTGCATTTTTTAAGCTTTAAATTTTTCTTAAATGTCTTTTAATTGCCCTTAAATGTAATCAAGACATTTTCCTTTGGTATAAATTATATTTTTTTCATTATGTTGGAAAATACTTGTGAGGTAACATTTCAGAACCTTCAGCGACCATTCCCTTTTTCTATGTTCATGAACAATTTGCTGAATGACTACAATACCGGTACACAAGAGCATTTGGAGGACAGCAATGCTTGACAATGCAAAAAGCCTTGTCAACTGAATGAATACAGAAGTCAAAAAAGGGGCACAATGTTTTAAAAATACAAAACATAGTTATGGAACCTGTGCAGTGCAAGTCAGCTCACCACTGTGGATAAGTATGTGAAGTTTTAATCAATTCCCATCAGTGGGTACTGAGATACTAGCTTACATACAAAAACTTAACCAAATACTGCTTAGTCGATATAATATGTCGAAAAAGGGAAATAATTTTGTTTAAAAATTAAAAAAAGCAAAATAAGCTTATGGAACTGTGCAATATAAGTCAGTTTATCACAGTGAATAAGCGAGTGAAGTTTCAATACATTCCCACAAGTGGTTTCTCAAGTACCAGCTTACATACAAAAACTTAACCAAACCAGGAGGCCAACACCAATGAACTGGTGAATCCAATAGCACTACATATTCTTCAAAAAGTTTAACTAAAACTGCATCTAGCTAATCCTTGAGCAAACTTGCATTTATCTGCAACAAGACAGTATGAACAATTCACTTAATTTTCTACCTTCCTCTCAATCTCTGCTTATACTTACAATGAAACTTTGAGACCCGTGACCCATCTGCATGTTTGTACAGTGTCCTCACAACCTTTGCACTGCCAAATCTCTTGTATTTCCTGCTAACGTTGTTATAGAACCAATCCAGAGATTTATGCTTTAGTTCCCTGAAAAAGAACATATCTATAAGTTTTGGTCTTGTTTTGTTAGACATTATCTATCCAAGGGATGCAACTCATACATGCTTGTTTACTGTTTCAGTAGGATATAATCCATATATATTATATAGAATGTGCTTACTTCGTCTTAGAAGTAAACCTTTCCTCACTTTTATTCCTAATTACATGAAACTATTTACTTTGATATATAGAACCAAATACATTTTCAGAAACTGTAAAACCTGGATATTCTTCTTACCATGACAAATATGTTCACGTGATCTGCACTTGATAGAAACATTTTATTTTATGTTTTACAATAACTGCTGCTGGGTTTTACCCCCCCCTCCCCCACCCCACTGGTGTATGACCAAAGATGTTGATTTTTTTTAGGTTTAACTTTAAGGTGAAGATCATATTACGGTCAAGGACATCTATATATAGTCTGTAGGTCTTGCCACAAGGTTTGTTGAGTGTGAGTCTGAACTAAATTGGGTCATTTATTTTGGCTGTAGGACCATGAACATATTCCTTTTCATGTTCTTTTTCCAAACAGGGATAAAGTTTACCTATCTGTAATTCCTAGAGACAGTCTAATTTAGGCCATTCTTCATTAGTCAAATGTACATCCTTCCAACATATTTTGCTAGTATACATGTGTCACATATATAAATACTAAATCAAGGGAGGATCTACAGACATTAGTCACAGTGTGACATTTACTGACTTCCTCCTAACTACACACATTACCATAATAGCTCTCTAGTAATTACCATTATTTCTCCCTAGAAACATGCTTCACAGAAATACCAGTAAATACAACAGTATATAATCTCTTTTCTCTTATTTAATACCATTTATGTGCAGTTTGATAGTAAAGAAATAAAAGTCATGCAGTTCCCTCGGGTTTCCTAAATAAACGAGCCTAATCAGACAATCAGACTCGATGCATATTACTAATTTATGTATAATATTTAGGAAGCACAGATTCTGATGAAACTTTGCACATTTACACAGATTAAAGAAATGTCATTAAATGTCATGAATGATGGCATGTACCACTCACATGACTTATTTTTACCTTTTAAAACTTGACCTAAATTTCAAAATGACAGGCATTTTGACAGAGATTAATAAAGATCAGGTAAAACCAGACGACTTTTTTGTGTGTTCATAGCATAGAACACAGGTTGCCTCCTTCCTGCCACTGTACATGGGTTTACTATTCAAGGTTTTCAAGATAACTGCAACAATAAAAGTTTTAAGCCCTTAATGTGTTTTTTAACTAAGTAATGTATATTTAACATTGTCAAGGACCATAACTATGGTCTTAAGTGAAACCCCAATCAGAACTTCAAGTGCACAACACATGCTATATAAAAATCTAATGACTCTTAGTCAAACACCTTTTGAGGTATATGTGACACAAACATTTATGCCCTTACTAAATATATAAGGTAGGTCAAGAGCCATAACTCTTGTCTTGCAGTGTGAAATCTAAAACAAAACTCAAGCTCCATAATATTGCTATATGGTTTCATGACTCTAATTGAAATATTTTTTAAGATATATGCAACAAAAACTTTTAAGCACTTTATGTGTACTTTTCACAAAGGCAAGGGACATAACTCTATTCTGGGTTTTCAAATGCTATAGAACAACCCTCTAAAGTTTTATGACTCTCAGCACATGTGACACAAACCTGTATGTCAATTATATTTTATACTTAATCAGGGCCACTTTTCTTTCTTGTGTGTGTGTGTGTGTGGGAGGATGTGGCTTTTAGAGTGTTAACAAGGTTTTTCTATGATTGAACCTAGTAACCAAGTTCTGAAAATGACCTAGATTCAACAGAGAACGAAATTCTGATAAAGTTTCATGTAAATCAGATATAAATTATGTTAACAATGCTTTTCTATGACTTAAAAAGGACCTTGTTTATTATCCTAGAGGACTGTGCTGAATCTGATCTAGACTTCATGAAGCCAAACATTCTGATCAGTTTCCATTATACACAAGATAGTAGAAAATACAGTCTCCAGTGTCAACAAGCTTTTTCTATTATTTAACATAATGGCCCTATGTTGCTGAGAAATGGTGATTTTTTTTTTTAATTTTCGGTCTGGCAGACTATAAATGTGCCCAGGTGAACTATTTGAAAAAGGACTTTACAAAGATGCTACAGACCAAGTCTGATGAAGATCCATCCAAATATTAATAGAAGACCATACAAGTATGCTTCCAGATCATCAAGTTGACGAAGATCCATCAACTGGTTCATGAGAAAAAGTTGTGTAAAGGTTTTTTTATTATTTCTTTCAGCTCTGGCAGACCCCAAAAGGGGCCAAGCAGAACCATTTGAACAAGTCTGATAAGAGGACCTTACAAGGATATTACAAACCAAGTTTGGTGATTATTTCAAGATCAGTCAAGCAGTTTCTAACAAGGAGATTTTTTTTTAAGTTCCCACTACATACATATAGGGAAAAGTGACCACGCCCCCTGGCAGCCAAATTTGAACAATCTTGGAAAAGGGTCAAATAAGAAACATTTCTATGAAATTATCATGAAATGGGGCAAGAAGATTTTCCCACTTTATGCATACTGAGAAGAGTGGATTTGTCCTCTAGCAGCCAAGTCAAAATTTGTACATGGCTACCAAAGGAAAATTTCTTTGAAATCAGGCCAAGTGATTTTTGAGAAGATTTTTAACTTTTTTCTTTTCCATTGCCATGGAAACAATAGTTCTGAAACAAATAAAAATTCTTTGAAAAACTTTGGAAGAAGACTGTGCAAGAAACATCCAGGCCAAGTTCCGTCCACTTCATTTTAATTGTTTTAGAAGAAATGTTGTTAGAAGAAAAGTGCACTGATGAACAATGAGTTACCAAAATAGCTCGCCTTAACCACTTCATACTCAGATGAGCTAAAACTGCATAATTTAAAGTTTTAAGCTTTATTTTTCAAGAAAAATGGACCTAAACAAATAACTTTACCAAACTATATCAAATTTCTAGGTTAAAACAAGGAGCTGCATTCAATAAACGCTTGATGACCCCAATGGCATCATTGTTGATACAAAGCAACCTAAGTTCAAAACGAGGTCAAGTTCAAGGTCAAAGGTCAAACTGAGGTCAGGTGATGTCTGAAGATGAGGAATGGTCACAGGTTACATCTGCATTAGTATCAAGTCATTCTAGTAAGGGGTATTGATGCTAGACGAAACGGTCCTATTTGGTTAACCTCGTACGTACGTACGGACGGACAGACGGACAAACGAACAAATGAACAGACGGACGGACAGGACAATCACTATATGCCTCCCGCATCAGTAGATGCCGGGGGCATAAAAAGGGAAAAGGGCCATAATTCTTACAAAATGTAAGAGATTATGGTTCTTGACCTACTTATTATTATTATTATTATTATACCAGATTTATATAGCGCCCTTTTCATGATCAATTTCACGTTCAAAGGCGCTTAACATAGTTCAAATGCAGCCACACAGGGCGCATAATTCATCCTCCACTAGTACAGACACAGAGCGATCTGACCAGAGGGACAGAGTGAGACAAAGCCCCCACGACAGTGAGATCAGAAATCAGATACAGGCTTGTCCGGCTAACTTAGCCTAGCTTGTTGCGAATAGACAGCCTGGTTCTTTAACGTGCCCAGTGTATAGCACTGATACACGCAAGGATTGCCTGGGTTCCTGACCAGTACACCTCTAGTTGGGTGGGAAACACTGAAAAGCGTTTCTGAAAATTCCCGAGTAGCTGCCAGGGATCGTACCCCGACCTCAGGATTGGAAGGCCAGTGTGCAAACCACTGAGCTATCCGTCCAACTTATTCATCTAATGATAATAAACATTTGTGTACAAAGTTTCAAGGCATAGCCCCAGTTGCATTCAAGAAACTGGACCTAAACAAAATGTTTAACCAAGAAATACCAATTTTCTCCTTGTTTTCTTTCACATTATTATTACCAAATAACAAAATCAAAAAGAGAAAGGCTACTTACAATTCATTTAAGCATGCCTTGCATACATAGCCTTTGATATTGTCATCGTATTTTGCACAAGACTTGCAAATGTAGAGACGGCAACTTTGGCATAACTGTTTCCTATTGAAGATGAATCCGAAAGTTTGACAGCACCGTATGCAGCAGTTCTCATTGAATTTTTGTTGTTTGGTCAACAACTCCGTCTTATTCTCTTCTTCATTTACAACTTCCTCTATCTTACTGCAAAAACATCAAACAAGACAGTATTAAACAGGTGAAACAAGTGCTCTCTATCTTCCCAATAATATCAAACAAGGAGCTGCGTTCAATAAACGCTTGATGCCCCCGGTGGCATCCTTGTCAATACAAAGCAACCTAAGTCCAAAACGAGGTCAAGTTCAAGGTCAAGGTCAAACTGAGGTCAGGTGATGTCAGAAGATGTGGAATGGTCACAGGTTACATCTGCATTAGTATCAAGTCACTAGTTAGGGGTATTGATGCTAGATGAAACGGTCCCATTTGGTTAACCTCGTACGGACAGATGAACAAACAAAGGAACCAACGGATAAACGGACTGGACAATCACTATATGCCTCCCGCATCAGTAGATGCCGGGGGTATAAAAAGATAGTATTTACTGTGGAAGTAACTTCACTGATACACACTCCCCACATACATCATGACAAGAGGACCATGATGGTCCTGAATCGCTCACCTCTTCCCACATGACCCAGTTTTGAGTATGACATCGTTTTTTCTATTATTTGACATAGTGACCTAGTTAAAGAGTCAGTTTTTGAGCTCATGTGACCCAGTTTTGAACTTGAATTAGATATTATCAAGATAAAAATTCTGACCAATTTTCATGAAGATCCATTGAAAAATATGGTCTCTAGAGAGGTCACAAGGTTTTTCTATTATCTGACCTATTGACCTAGTTTTCGAAGGTACGTGACTCTGTTTTGAACTTTACCTAGATATCATCAAGGTGAAAATTCAGATCAATTTTCATGAAGATCCATTGAAAAAGATTTTAATAATTTTAGACCTACTGACCTAGTTTTTGACCGCAGTTGATCCAGTTTCAAACCTGACCTAGATATCATCAAGAAGAACATTCAGACCAACTTTCATACAGATCCCATGAAAAATATGGCCTCTAGAGATGTCACAAAGTTTTTCTATTTTTAGACCTACTGACCTAGTTTTTGACCGCACATGACCCTGTTTCGAACTTAACCTAGATATCATCAAGATGAACATTCAGACCAATTTTCATACAGATCCCTTGAAAAATATGGCCTTTAGAGAGGTCACAAGGTTTTTCTATTATTTGACCTACTGACCTAGTTTTTGTTGACACATGACCGACTTTCGAACTTGACCTAGATATCATCAAGATGAACATTCAGACCAACTTTCATACAGATCCCATGAAAATTATGGCCTCTAGAGAGGTCACAAGGTTTTTCTATTTTTAGACCAACAGACCTAGTTTTTAAACACACGTGACCCAGTTTCGAACTTGACCTAGATATCATCAAGGTGAACATTCTGACCAATTTTCATGAAGATCTCATGAAATATATGGCCTCTAGAGAGGTCACAAGGTTTTTCTATTTTTAGACCTACTGACCTAGTTTTTGATGGCACGTGACCCAGTTTCGAACTTGACCTAGATATCATCAAGATGAACATTCTGACCAATTTTCATGAAGATCTTGTGAAATATATGGCCTCTAGAGAGGTCACAAGGTTTTTCTATTATTTGACCTACTGACCTAGTTTTTGATGGCACATGACCCACTTTCGAAACTGACCTAGATATCATCAAGATGAACATTTAGACCAATTTGCATACAGATCCCATGAAAATTATGGCCTCTAGAAAGGTCACAAGGTTTTTCTATTATTTGACCTACTGACCTAGGTTTTGACAGCACATGACCCACTTTCGAAACTGACCTAGATATCATCAAGATGAACATTCTGACTAATTTTCCTGAAGATCTCATGAAATATATGGCCTCTAGAGAGGTCACAAGGTTTTTCTATTTTCAGACCTACTGACCTAGTTTTTGATGGCATTTGACCCAGTTTCAAACTTGACCTAGATATCATCAAGATGAACATTCTGACCAACTTTCATAAAGATCCCATGAAAAATGTGACCTCTAGAGTGGTCACAAGCAAAAGTTTACGGACGGACGACGGACACCACACGATCACAAAAGCTCACCTTGTCACTTTGTGACAGGTGAGCTAAAAACAGGAAATCTATCAAAACTGGTTTTTACCATATCTTTCAAAAATTAATAACATCTTTGTTAGGGACATAGCTTTCAAACTTTCTCACTGGCATCAGGCATTTTAAAGCATGCCTGACCTTCAGGGGCAACCTTAAACTTAGCCTAGTGTAACTGTAACATTGGTCAAGCATTTTGTTTTAACAAGACAAACATTGCACACACTTGACATAAAAATCCTTAAAGGAATTGAGAAGATGAGGATCAGACATGTATTTAAGACTCACACATTTCAGCATGCAAGCATAGCATCCTTATGAGATAAACATTCCACCCAAGTTTCAGAACTAACATCTTAATATATATATATATTAAAAAAGTCAGTAAAATCCTTGTGCAGGTATAAAATACATAAAAGTTCAATTTGTAAGGAATAAACAGCAGCAGACTTCTGTGTTTTACAATTACTTTAATTCTTCACTGCAAGCGCTTTCAATACATATATCTTCAGGCAGTTTACATTTTGAAATAATGTACAATGACGTCACGTCATAACAAAAATTACGGGAAACGTCGTAAACAGACGTTGCGGCAAACTTCAAGAAAAATAAATTATACACTCAAGAATACCCTGTGTATGTATGCACACAAAACTTGAAACAGATATATTATACCATTTAAAAGGGAGTTAATAACTGTGCTTAAAACATATTTATGCTCGATATATCAGTTTAACAAATAATATCAAGATGATTAATTAAAAAGTAATAATAGCTTAAAAATCAGTTATGAATACAGTAAAGAGAAAGAATTGCTCAAATTACCCTCACGTTCTTTATGACAAAAGTGGTATATAACCAATGATAGATATAGCATCAAAAATTAAAGGGAGGTAATAAAATTTAAAGCTAAAACTGTATTTCAGGAAAGAAAAGAGATACAAATTTAAAAACAGAGCAATATAGTACGTTAAATGTACACAGTTGATGGTATTAATTTCTAAACAATTATGACCAATACCAGGAAAGAAAAGAGATAAAAATTTAAAAACAGAGCAATATAGTAGTTAAATGTACACAGTTGATGGTATTAATTTCTAAACAAGTATGACCAATACCAATATAGTACGTTAAATGTACACAGTTGATGGTATTAATTTCTAAACAATTATGACCAATACCAGGAAAGAAAAGAGATAAAAATTTAAAAACAGAGCAATATAGTACGTTAAATGTACACAGTTGATGGTATTAATTTCTAAACAATTATGACCAATACCAGGAAAGAAAAGAGATAAAAATTTAAAAACAGAGCAATATAGTAGTTAAATGTACACAGGTGATGGTATTAATTTCTAAACAATTATGACCAATACCAGGAAAGAAAAGTATTGGTCATAATTGTTTAGAAATTAATACCATCAACTGTGTACATTTAACGTACTATATTGCTCTGTTTTTAAATTTTTATCTCTTTTCTTTCCTGAAATACAGTTTTAGCTTTAAATTTTATTACCTCCCTTTAATTTTTGATGCTATATCTATCATTGGTTATATACCACTTTTGTCATAAAGAACGTGAGGGTAATTTGAGCAATTCTTTCTCTTTACTGTATTCATAACTGATTTTTAAGCTATTATTACTTTTTAATTAATCATCTTGATACTATTTGTTAAACTGATATATCGAGCATAAATATGTTTTAAGCACAGTTATTAACTCCCTTTTAAATGGTATAATATATCTGTTTCAAGTTTTGTGTGCATACATACACAGGGTATTCTTGAGTGTATAATTTATTTTTCTTGAAGTTTGCCGCAACGTCTGTTTACGACGTTTCCCGTAATTTTTGTTATGACGTGACGTCATTGTACATTATTTCAAAATGTAAACTGCCTGAAGATATATGTATTGAAAGCGCTTGCAGTGAAGAATAAAAGTAATTGTAAAACACAGAAGTCTGCTGCTGTTTATTCCTTACAAACTGAACTTTTATGTATAAATATATATATATATATATTGTCTTTCAACCCAGTTTTCATATATATTCTTCCAAGCATTTAAGAATATATGGACCAGACAGGAACTGCAGACTCAAATACCTGTTTTTCATCCCTTCTTGACCTTGACCATCAGCAGACACATTAACATTCAACCTAAGTTTGATAAATATCTTTGGACTGGTTTTAGAACATGTAACCCAAGGCTGAAATGTTTGACCTTCAGTAGTGACTTTAAACTTGAGCAACAGTTGGGGCTAGCACAACTGAAACCTGGGTTTTGCACTTCATCTTGAAATAAACATTCTGCCCAAGTTTCATAAATATTCTTCAAGGTATCATTAACATCAGGAAAACACAAAAAATTCAGACAGATGTCTTTGGTGGGGAGCTTTCTTTTCAACAGAAGTAAAGACAATTCTTGTCTGGTATATAAATTGCCAAGGAGAGAATTTAAAAGAGAAACTAGAGCTATTAAAGGTAACTCCCAGGTACCACTATGATAAAAGGAAAGTAAAATGTTAAGATCAAGACATTTGACCTTGTTCCTTGACCTTGGATTTTGCAGTCTTTATGTCATCTGGATCTGTCTAACAACTGATGCTAGTTTTATGAATATCCTGGGTAAGAAGCCATGGAGTGGACAAAAATTTTAGTGATTTGATCTTTGACCCCTGTGAACTTGACCTTGAACCTAGTGACAAGAGTTGTGCACTCTGAATTCTGTCTGAATGCGCATAAGAATTGATGCTCATTTTATAAAATTTGTTTTAGTAATTCAGAAGATACTGACTAGACATGTATTTATGTTACTTAATCTATGACCAGCATGACCTTGACCTGTGACCTAGTGCCCTTGATTGTGTGCTCTGCACTCTGTCTTATGGAGGTAAACAATTGATGCTAGCTTTATGGAATTCTATGTACGAAATTAATTATGGAGCAGACAGAAAGTTATGTTATTTGTCCTTTGACCTTGTTGTGACCCTGAACTTGGACCCTTTGACCTAGGCTTTGCACTATGCATCCCATCTTGACAAGATTAATAAATGATGCAGTTTTATGAAAATCTTCTTTATGGTTAAGGAGATACTGAATGGACACAATTTACAGACGGACATGCGCGACTCCAATATAACCCCATACATACTTCGTTAATAAAGCTTATTTATTGCAAACTTTAGCATTTATAAAAGAAAAAAATAAATGATTACATACTATCATAAACAAGGAGCTGCGTTCAATAAACGCTTGATGCCCCCGGTGGCATCCGTGTCGATACAAAGCAACCTAAGTCCAAAACAAGGTCAGGTGATGTTTGAAGATGAGGAATGGTCACAGGTTACATCTGTATTAATATCAATTCATTCTTGTAAGTGGTATTAATGCTAGACAAAACGATCCCATTTGGTTAACCAAGAGATGGCCCATATAAAGCAACCTAAGTCCAAAATGAGGTCAAGGTCAAACTGAGGTCAGGTGATGTCTGAAGATGAGGAATGGTCACAGGTTACATCTGTATTAGTATCAATTCATTCTTGTAAGTGGTTTTAATGCTAGACAAAACGGTCCCATTTGGTTAACCAAGAGACGGCCCATATAAAGCAACCTAAGTCCAAAATGAGGTCAAGGTCAAACTGAGGTCAGGTGATGTCTGAAGATGAGGAATGGTCACAGGTTACATCTGCATTAGTATCAAGTCATTCTAGTAAAGGGTATTGATGCTAGATGAAACGGTCCCATTTGGTTAACCTCGTATGGACGGACGAACGAACGGACGGACGGACGGACAGGATGATCACTATATGCCTCCTGCATCAGTAGATGCCGGGGGCATAAAAAGTAGTTTGATATTTCAAAAGGACATTTTCATCCCATGGAACTTGAAAACAGACTTTTTTTTAAGAATACTGACAATGCATGTCAAGTTACTGATCTTTTATACAAATATCATTGAATTACTTCAGACAAACTAGTTTGACAGTTTTACTGGATGAAGCAGCAACTATGAATGTTCTCCCAATTGTTTTTCTCGGATTACAGCGGGAGTAAGGATAATGAAAATCAGTTAAACTTACCTTAATCTTTCCCTTTCTTTCTGTCTCAGTTCAAAATCTTTCTGTATAACTTTCAGGATCTGTTGGGCCTCCTCAGGTGATAAATTGTTCAAATTCATTGACTTCCCCATCCTTAGTGATGGCAACCTACTGCAAGTTAAGAAAATTTAATTACCACAAATGACTCACTTGTTAGGAATAATATTACACCATATTGAAAATCAGTACCTGTCAGTCTACTAAAGAACAACCATATGTAATAACAAACTGGTTCCCTGCAGTAAACTACATACTGTTATACTGCTCCTATCATTATTCCTAATAGTCAGCTAGTAAAAGGTCACAAGGAATAATTACTTCACTCAGTGACATTTTTCAGGATTATTTCCTTGCAGGTTCTGTTTTCCAGTCATCTGATTTTTCTTCCAACATTTTAACAAGAATGCATTTTATCTTTGTATCTAATCCAAATTATTCCTTTGCAAAGAACTTCCACATTTGCTCCATTTTTCAAGAATTTGGCAGCAGGTTTGATTTTCAGTCCTTGATAAATATTTAGGACTTTTCACCCATCTGACCTCATGACAAAGTTAAATACCCAAACTAGTTTCAGAAAAGCAATACTGAACTCTTTCATATATCTCCAATCCATTCATCTTTTATCAACATAAAAAAAATTGTTGAATGAAGGCAACATTATTGGATCCAATACTGTATGTAAAAATTTATGACATCTGAAAAGAAACTCCTGATGAAATAGGCAGGTGTAATGTTAAATACTATGATTGGTGTAAAGCTATCACCTGTAGGGTAAAATGCCAACCTTATTACCTTCCTTTGTGTAAGGTACTCCAGTGTTTCACACTAAATAATGGTAACTCTTTAACACCATATTACATCTTTGTAGTCATTTCACATCTTTGAAGAATTAATCCATTGCAATTACCTGACAAAAGAAAAAAGAAAAATAGAGAATATTAGGTTACTGTCTTTCTTAACTTAAGTTTATCCACGGAGTTGGAGAAAGGTTTATCCACCCGAGGCTTGCCAGGCAATGCCGACGCCAACACAGACGCCGACGCCGATCAAGTGATGACAATAACTCATCATTTTTTTAAAAAAATCAGATGAGCTAAAAATGCAAAACAGTAACATGGAATTGTCAGGTTATCACAGTGAAGAAGCATGTGAAGTTTAAATCCATTCCCAGAAATGGTTCAACTTACTTAGACCAAATAGTACACTTAACCAACAGGCAAGCTAAAAAGGGTGAGAATTAGTAAAAGAGTTACAGATTACAGTTCTAGATCTGCACTTTCTATCATTGCCATCAATGTTACTGCTAGACAAAATAGTGTAAATATTAAGCATAAGGGAGAATTTCATTTTAAAATTTATACAAGAACTAGAAAATGCTTTTGTAAAAAAGCGCATGTCTCCCCCAAAGCAAAGTCCTATAGGCAAGAAGTCAATAGGAGTCAGGAGCAAAAATCAAAGAGACACTGATGGTTGGCTGCAATAGGGATCATCTACTTGGCATGTCCAGTCATCCCGCTATAGGGATCATCTACTTGGCATGTCCAGTCATCCCGCTAAATTTCAACACTCTTGGCCTAGTGGTTCTCAAGTCACTGTTCAGGCTCCTGTGACCTTGACCTTTGATCAAGTGACCTCAAAATAAATAGGGGTCATCTACTCTGCATGTCCAATCATCCTATTAAGTTTCAACATTGTAGGTCAAGTGGTTCTCAAGTTATTTCCAAAAAATGATTTTACATGAACAGGCCACTGTGACCTTGACCTTTAACAGACTGACCCCAACATCAATAGGGGTCATCTACTCTGCCTGTTCAATCATCCTATGAAGTTTCAACATTCTGGGTCAAGTGGTTCTCAAGTTATTGATCAGAACTGGTTATCAATGTTCAGGCCCCTGTGACCTTGACCTTTAACGGAGTGGCCCCAAAAACAATAGGGGTCATTTACTCTGCATGAACAATCATCCTATGAAGTTTCAACATTCTGGGTCGAGAGGTTCTCAAGTTATTGATTAGAAATAATTTTCCATGTTCAGGCCCCTGTGGCCTTGACCTTTAAAAGAGTGACCCTAAAATCGATAGGGGTCATCTACTCTGCATGACCAATCATCCTATGATGTTTCATCATTCTGGGTCAAGAGGTTCTCAAGTTACTGACCGGAAATGGTTTTCAATGTTCGGGCCCCTGTGACCTTGACCTTTCACAGAGTGACCTCAAAATCATTAGGGGTCATCTACTCTGCATGACCAATCACCCTATTAAGTTTCAACATTCTGGGTCAAGTGGTTCTCAAGATATTGACCGGAAATGGTTTTCAATGTTCAGGCCCCTGTGACCTTGACCTTTAATGGAGTGACCCCAAAATTGATAGGGGTCGTCTACTTTGCATGTACAATCATCCTATGAAGTTTCAACATTCTGGGTCAAGTGGTTCTCTAGTTATTGATCGGAAATGGTTTTCCATGTTCAGGCCCCTGTAACCTTGACCTTTGATGGAGTGACCCCAAAATCAATAGGGGTCAATTACTCTTTATGACCAATCATCCTATGAAGTTTCAACATTCTGGGTCAAGTGGTTCTCTAGTTATTGATCGGGAATGGTTTTCAATGTTCAGGCCCCTGTGACCTTGACCTTTGACGGAGTGACCCCAAAATCAATAGGGGTTATTTACTCTGCATGACCAATCATCCTATGAAGTTTCAACATTCTGGGTCAAGTGGTTCTCTAGTTATTGATCGGAAATGGTTTTCAATGTTCAGGCCACTGTGAACTTGACCTTTGACGGAGTGACCCCAAAATCAATAGGGGTCATCTACTCTTCATGACCAATCATCCTATGAAGTTTCAACATTCTAGGTCAAGTGGTTCTCTAGTTATTTTTCGAAAATGGTTTTCAATGTTCAGGCCCCTGTGACCTTGATCTTTGACGGAGTGACCCCAAAAACAATAGGGGTCTTCTACTCCAGCAGCCCTACAACCCTATGAAGTTTGAAGGTTCTAGGTCAAATGGTTCTCCAGTTATTGCTCGGAAATGAAGTGTGACGTACGGACGGGCGGACAGACAGACAGACAGGGCAAAAACAATATGTCTCCTGGAGGAGACATAATTACAAATCAGATTTAAAAAAAGAGCAAAAAAGGGAAATATCTAAAAACCAGTAAAGACTATTATTCATGCACTTTGCGATCTATCATTAAATCAAGTTTTGTTAAATTGCAAAGTTACTATTTGGACAAACAAGAGCACCGCCTTGCGGGTGCTGACGCTCATCTGATTTTTTTTGTATAATAGAAATATTGTCCTACCCATGATTTTCTAAGTCTAAAAAGGGCCATCACTCTTGCAAAAAGCAGGATAGAGTTATGTTTCTTGATGTACAGTGTCCACTTATGATGGTGAAAAACTGTTGCAAGTTTTAAAGCAATAGCTTTGATAGTTTATGAGAAAAGTTGACTTAAACATAATATTCAACCAAGAAAATGATTTTTCTAAGTCCAAAAGGGGCAATAATTATTGAAAAAAGCAGGATGGAGTTATGTTGCTTGCTGTACAGGGTCAGCTTATGATGGTGAACAAGAGTTGCAAGTTTTAAAGCAATAGCTTTGATAGTTTAAGAGAAAAAGTTGACCTAAACATAAAACTTAACCAAGAAATCTGATATTTTCTAAGTACAAAAGGGGCCATAAATCTTGCAAAAAGCAAGATGGAGTTATGTTTCTTGCTATACAGGGTCAGCTTATGATGGTGAACAAGTATTCCAAGTTTCAAAGCAATAGCTTTGATAGTTTAGGAGAAAAGCTGACCTAAACATAAAACTTAAGCAGGCAACGCCGACGCAGACGCCGACGCCGACACCGACGCCGACGCCAACAACCGCTCAAGTGATGACAATAACTCATCATTTTTTTTCAAAAAATCAGATGAGCTAAAAATGAACAAGAGCTCGTAGCCTTGATGCATTCAGTAACTGCACAAGGAACAGTTAACCTAACCAGTGTTCCTGGATTCTGTACCAGTACAAACCTGTTCTCTGCAAGTAACTGCCAACTTCCCCACATGAGTTATCAGAGGTGAAGGACGAATGATTTCAGACACAATGTCTTCTTTCAAATCATCATGGAGAACATAAGCCCCGCCCGGGGATCGAACTCGCGACCCCACGATCCATAGACCAACTGAGCTAAGCTGGCGGGCTTACACAAAAGTTCTATTGTTCTGGGTTACTGTGACCTTGACCCTTGACCTACTGACCTCAAAATCAATAGGGGTCATCTGCTGGTCATGACAAACCTCCCTATTAAATTTCCTGATCCTAGGCCCAAACATTCTCAAGTTATCCAGAAATGGTTTAACTGTTCTGGGTCACTGTGACCTTAACTTTTGGCCTACTGGCCTCAAAATCAACAGGGGTCATATGCTGGTCATGACTAACTACCCTATCAACTTTCATGATCCTAGGCACAAGCATTCTCAAGTTATCCAGAAATGGTTTAACTGTTCTGGGTCACTGTGACCTTAACCTTTGGCCTACTGGCCTCAAAATCAATAGGGGTCATATGCTGGTCATGACTAACATCCCTATCAACTTTCATGATCCTAGGCCCAAGCGTTCTCAAGTTATTGTATGGAGACAGTTCAACTGTTTTGGGTCACTGTGACCTTGAACTTTCCATATCAACTTTCATGATCCTAGGCCCAAGCGTTCTTGAATTTTTATCTGGAAACGGTTTAACTGTTCAGGGTCAGTTTGACCTTGACCTTTGACCTCAAATCAATAGGGGTCATCTGCTGGTCATGACAAACCTCCCTATCAAATTTCATGATCTTAGGCCCAAGCATTCTTGAGTTTTTATCCGGAAACCATTTAACTGTTCCGGGTCAGTTTGACCTTGACCTCAAAATCAATAGGGGTCATCTGCTACTCATGACCAACCTTCCTATCAACTCTCATGATCCTAGGCCTAAGCACACTTGAGTTATCATCTGGAAACTGTTTAAATGTTCTGGGTCACTGTGACCTTGACCTTTGACCTACTGATCTCAAAATCAATAGGGGTCATCTGCTGGTCATTACCATCCTCCCTATCAACTCTCATGATCCTAGGCCCAAGCATTCTTGATTTATCATCCGGAAACTGACTTGTCTACATACCAACCTACCGACATCTGCAAAACAATATACCCCTCCTTCTATGAAGGGGGGCAAAAAAATTAAATCACTGGATTGGAATTAATTTTAGAATTCAGTTTTTTTTATACTCAACACTTTAACCTATTGCCATTCATCAATTTTTATGTAAATCCTCTTCAGTAACTTTAAAGCGGCATGCCTCCAGATCGTTCGACAACAAAAAAAATATTTTTATTTTAGATATCTTGAAATAAATGCTATATTTCTTAAGAAGGCTTTAAAACTTAATTACTGACAAACTTTATATCATGGAAACACATGAGAATTTGCTGTTTTTACTACTTTTTACGATGAAAATCGAAATGCGTTTGTCACGCTTTTACTCTAGGTAAACTGTCTCGATTATAAATATCTCTATATTTTGAAGTCATTATTCACTACTTCAGCTATAACACTATTGGTTACGATGACGGGAAAATGTTTTTATTGCCGCGGCGGTCCGGGGTTCTATTCCTGATGCAGTCATCTTTTTTTCTTGATTTGGAATTTTTAAAATATTTTAAAAACAAAAATTCATATTCTAATGTTCATAATATGACCAAAACTTCAATTTGAAAGATTATTTTTTAGCCAAATCTAGAGGCATGCTGCTTTAATCGCTGACAGACTATATGTAAACATTCCCACCTCACTTGTATGTTCAAAATACCCAAAGACAAGGTGATAACAGAGTCATCATAAATATGTACAATAATAAAGGTTGTGTGTTTCTTACAATTTTGAAGTGCTTGGAATGTTTGCACTGACAATAAAATTGTCAAATATTTTTACAAGCTTCACTATTTTATATTGCTTACCAGATAAATGAATTTTCATGTAGACTAATACTGTGTTCAGACTACGTTTTTAATCCTACATTAACTTGGGTTTATTTTTCAAACTGGTTTGCGTCCACACTATATGTGGTGTAAAACGTGAATTTTGTAACGGTCAAGTGGTTTCTGTAATGTAGCATTAAAACTACCTCGGGAGGTGGTTTTAATACTACATTAAAAAGTAATGCTACATTATTTTACAAATGTGAATGCAAATGTGGGTTATAACTGGTTTTACAATCCCAAATCCACAAATCTTACCTTTTGGAGGAAGAATACCACGTGTTTCTCTTTTGTATCAAACAATTGATGCTGTGGCTGGCAAAAGTAATTGGACTGTTGTTGAAACAAAAACATTAAATTGCGATATGGAGTCATGCTGACGCTCAAAATGGACAATAGATGGAATGAACAGAAATTCTTAGATGAACACAGAAGTTTAAATATTGATGACCCCTTCTTGTTTCTGTTAGCCTCAATTCTTTGTAACCTTTTTTGTTTATTGTAAGATATTTGTTAACTTCCAACATTGCATGTATATATTTAAACCACATTTCTTTGCCTAGTGTGGATGCAAACTAGATTATATTTTGATGGGTTTTAAATGTCAATCACAGCCAATTAGTGCCTGATAAGAATAAAACCGATCTGCTAGTGTGAACAGGGTATAAATGTTAGAAATGTTCAAAGCGACAGTTGTGGGAGGACAGCAACATCCAACATTTTTGTCACTAAAGTATGTTACCTGACTGAATACAAAAGTCCAAAAAGGAGTTATTGAACCTGAAGTGCATCACAACTTTAACCTGAAATTCTCGTAAAAAGGGGGCATAACTCATAGCATTTGTGTGCCAGCATCATGAACACAGCGTCATATGATGTAGGTGACCATGTGGAACAACTGTTTTGAGTTTGAATAAAATCCAATTTAGTAACTACTGAGATATAGCAAAAAAAAACAAGGCAGTCTGAAAGACAGCTTAATCCCCCGCCACTGCTATGGATAGTGAAAGGGTAAACCTTTGATTTTAGCTGTGATCTTGACCTTGAACTGACATGGCTGACTCATGAATTCTGCACAACGTCTTGATGAGGTGATCATTTGACCCAAGTTTCATAAAAATCCTTCAAGGGGTTTAGGAGATACAGAGCTGAAACCTTTGACCTTCAGTTGTGACCTTGACCTTGAGTTGACATGGCTGACACATGAGTTCTTGATGAGGTGATCATTTGACCCAAGTTTGATGAAAATCCTTGAAGGGGTTTAGGAGATACAGAGTGGACACAAAATGGAAGGCTCAAACCTTCGACCCTTAGTTGTGACCTTGACCTTGAGCTGGCATGGCTGACTCATAATTTCTGCACATCGTTTTGATGAGGTAATCATTTTACCCAAGTTTTATAAAATTCCTTCAAGGGGTTTTAGGAGATATAGAGCGGACACGAAATGGAAGGCTCAAACCTTCAGTTGTGACCTTGACCTTGAGCCGACATGGCTGACTCATAAGTTCTGCACATCGCCTTGATGAGGTGATCATTTGACCCAAGTTTGATGAAAATCCTTCAAGGAGTTTAGGAGATATAGAGCGGACACAAAATGGAAGGCTCAAAACCTTTGATCCTAAGTTGTGACCTTGACCTTGAGCCGGCATGACTGACTCATGGGTTCTGCACATCGTCTTGATGAGGTGATCATTTGACCCAAGTTTCATGAAAATCCTTCAAGGGGTTTAGGAGGTATAGAGCGGACACAAAATGGAAGGCTGAAACCTTTTACCCTAAGTTGTGACCTTGACCTTGAGCCGGCATGGCTGACTCATGGGTTCTGCACATCGTCTTGATGAGGTGATCATTTGACCCAAGTTTCATGAAAATCCTTCAAGGGGTTTAGGAAATATGGACCGGACACGATTTTGTTACGGACGGACGGGTGCAGACCATTCCTATAATCCCTCAGCCACTGCGGGGGATTAACAACATCAAAATTACACTGAAATTCTAAGTAAAAAGAGGACATAAGTCACTAAATATTTGTGTAAGAATTATGGACCTTGTGTGTCATATGATGAGAACTATGATGTGGAAAAACTATTTTAAGTTTGAATCCAATTCTTTAAGTAATAACAAAGATAAACTGAAATTAAATCAAAATTAACCAGAAATTCTAATTAAAAAGGGGGCATAAATCATGACATATTGGTGCTAGAGTTATGGCCCTTGTGTCATATGATGTCGGTGATGATGTGCTACAACTATTTAAGTTTGAATCAAATCCGTTTGGTAACAACAGATACAGAGTCAAAGTGCATCAAAACTTTATCTGAAAATTTATGTAAAAAGGGGGCATAATTCATGAAAAATGTGTTGCCAGAGTTATGACCCTTGTGTCACATGATGTGGGTGATGATGTTGAACAACTGTTTTAAGTTTGAACCAAATCTCTTCTGTAATAACACGAGATAGAGTGAAAATGTTTCAAAATTAACCTAAAATTCTACGTAATAAGGGGACATAATTCATGAAAAATTGGTGCCAGAATTATGGAACTTGTGTCATATGATGTAGGTGATGATGTGGAACAACTACTTTAAGTTTGAATCAAATCCGTTTGGTAATAACTGATATAGAGTGGAAGTGCACCAATATTAACCTTAAATTATCACCAATCACCAATCCAAGTAGACATGTTAGATCTTTTAAGCTGCTTTCAGGGATGACCTTGACCTTGTGCTAGCACAAATGTTACATGGGCCAAGTATTTTGACTAGAAGATCTGACTAGGGCCATAGTTCAAAGCTTATAAAATTTTAATGTTTTACCTTAAGTTGTGACCTTAAACCTTTGTACAGTGAAACTGAAGAATAAATTCTAAAATGTCATTTATCAGATCAGCTTGAAATCAAAGTTTCATAAATATTCTTCCAACGGTTAAACAAGATAAGGACCAGAGATGAAATCCAAGGCTTTAACATTTGACATTCAGCCATGACCTTGAGCTGGCACGATTGTGGCATGAGTTATGCACACTGCCTTGATTTCATAAATATGCTTCAAGGGTGTTAGAAAGGTAAAGACCAGATGCAAATTCTCACATACAGACTGACAAGACAGGTCACTGTAGCTGAAATCATTTGAATCTGTCGTCACAACAACAGTATGAATATATTACCAGCTACCCTAAATGCACTTCATATTTCTAGAAAATATTTACTATGTATTTGTAGAGGCAGTTGTTTGGTTGGTGCTGGTACACTCTTTAACACACACTGACACCAAAGCAGTCTGTGTCAAACTATTTTCTGTCAATTCATAGATTTACAGCTTTGTCAAACTTCATCATCTGAAAACAGAAAATATAAAAACATGTACAGTGATTTGTGAAGGCAAAATTGATTGTAATTTAAATACAGTATGCAAGTACTCGTATGCTTGCATCACAGAACAGATACGGAAACAAGAGCTGTCTGATGACAGCGCGCTCGACTATTCGAAGAATTGATTGAAGAATGGGGTCAAAATATTTCCACGGATATTCAGACAAAAGAAATAAATAGATTAGACAAACAATGTTCCTGTATTACTTTGATTTCGAAAAGTCTTGCACTAAATGGCAATATATCAGCCAATTTCAAAGTCCAAAAAGGGCCATAATTCAGTCAAAATAGTTATGTACTCTTGCCTACAGATGGAAATCATAATGATAAACAAGTGTTCAAAGTTTAAAAGCCATATGTCAAATAGTTTTGACAAAACATGGACTTGTATGAAAACAGAACCAATTTCAAAGTCCAAAAAGGGCCATAATTCAGCCAAAATAGATGACAGAGTTATGTTCTCTTTCCTACAGATAGAGACTATTATACTAAACAAGTGATAACAGTTTCAAAGCCATATGTCAAACACTTTACAAAAAATATGAACTGGTACGAAAAACTTAACCAAGATTTCTAAGTCAAAAGGGGGCATAATTCAGCCAAAATCCTCGATGGAGTTATGTACTCTTGCCTATAACTGGACATGGTGATGGTAAACAGCTGTTGAAAGTTTCAAAGCTTTATCTCAAAAGACTTTGTCAAAATATGAACTGGTACAAAAAACTTAACCATGATTCCCAAGTCAAAACGGGCCATAATTCAGCCAAAATCCTTGATGGAGTTATGTGCTCTTGCCTATAACTGGCCATGATAATGGTAAACAAGTGTTGAAAGTTTCAAAGCTTTATCTCAAAAGACTTGGTCAAAATGTGAACTGGTACGAAATATTAACCCAGATTTCTAAGTCAAAAAGGGCAATAATTCAGCCAAAATCCTTGATGGAGTTATGTGCTCTTGCCTATAACTGGACATGGTGATGGTAAACAAGTGTTGAAAGTTTCAAAGCTTTATCTCAAAAGACTTTGTCAAAATATGAACTGGTACAAAAAACTTAACCATGATTCCCAAGTCAAAACGGGCCATAATTCAGCCAAAATCCTTGATGGAGTTATGTGCTCTTGCCTATAACTGGCCATGATAATGGTAAACAAGTGTTGAAAGTTTCAAAGCTTTATCTCAAAAGACTTGGTCAAAATGTGAACTGGTACGAAAAACTTAACCCAAGGTGTGACGCCGACACCGTGGTGAGTAGGATAGCTCTACTTATTCTTCGAATAGTCAAGCTAATAAAAACAAAGGCCATTATGCTGGAGGAAACAAAATGTTTCTACATATATATTTTACAACATTTTTGTCATAATTCTCATTTGCAGAAGTCAATTACCTCTTAATTAAACACACCATTAGTTTATATATTTTAAAACCTTTAATCCAAGCAATAATTTATGCTATTACAAGCAGATAAACATAGCTGGGGGTATTTTAGTATTTGATCAGTGAACTTCAAAGTTCAAGTCCTTTAAAAAATAAAGCCAGTAGCACTAAAGATAGGGATAATTTTGTGAAAATGGAACCTGTACAATGCATGTCAGGTCATCACTATGAAGTTTCAATCCATTCCCATTAGTGGATACTTAGATACTGGCTTACATACAAAATCTTAACCAAAAATTGCTTAGTCAAAAAAGGGGCATAATTTTGTAAGAATGCAAAATAGAGTTATATAACCTGTTTAGTGTAAGTCAGTTTATCACTGTGAATAAGTGTGTGATGTTTCAATCCATTCACATTAAGTGTTTCTGAGATACTAGCTTAATATACAAAATCTTATCCAAATCGGGGATGCAGATGCTAACGAGGACCCCAACGCATGGGTGAGTCCAATAGCTCTACCTATTCTTTGAATTGTCAAGCTAAAAAGGAACCAACTATCCATTGGAAACCTGAGACAGTGTTTACAATTGTTTTTTTTTTTTTCTCAGAACCTAGCTGATATATCACACCGGTATATCTGTTCTTCCCTGTAAACAAACGGGTTAAATTGATTGTTCCAGAACAAAAACAATGTATCATACAGGCATAAATGCTTTTCCAAGACTCTGGCAGATATATAAAACTGGTATGACTCTTTTTCCCAGAACCTGGCTATCAAACGGGTTTAACAGTTGGTTGATATATCAAACTGGTATAACTGTTCTAACCTGGTTGATATATTGAACAGGTACAGCTGTTTCCCCTGAACCTGGCCAAAGAATCAAACTGGCATTCTTGTTTTTCCCAGAACATTGCTCATCTATCAAACTGGTATAACTGTTATTTTTCCCAAAGTTTGGTAGATTTTTCAAAAAGGTACACCTGTGTTCCCCAGAACCTGACAGATATATGAAACAGGTACAATAGTTTTTCCCAGAATCAGGCAGATATATCAAACAGGTACAATAGTTTTTCCCAAAATCTGATTAAATCTCAAACAGATATACTGTGCATTCGCAGTGCTACGAATCGCAATTTAACGAAATACCGGTGTTCTACGAAAAGGTGTTGTGGTCCCGGCTGCTTTCCTTCTTATTTCTATGTAACAAAGTCGTGATTTTACAAAAAATGCGCTCCTACAAATGTATTGTTATGCCCTTAAAGCCTGTTTTCAACTTGTTTTAGTTGCGATTTTACGAATGTATCGTCTAAGTTTTCACACCTTCTATGCTTTAGAGTGGAAAGTGTCACTATCATTTAGCTGGGCATGAACAGTGATTAAAGTGTGAAAACTTGGTAACTAAATTCGAAACACATACGCTATACACTATGCACAGGTTAGTGGTTATTTTTTTTCTCCTATAACTATCCGATCAGATGGCGTACAAGTCACACTTGCTTCGATATCTATACGTCTCAAACAATCACTGCATAAAGAAAATAAAACAATATTTAAGTCCTGATCGTCTGTATATTGTCGTTTTATTATACCAAACAATTGGTAAAGGGTAGCTGAGGGTATCGGAATATGCAATTGCGATTTTTTCTCGTGCAACAATGTACCCTGTATACGAGGGGCGTTCAATAAATACCCGGAAAAGTGCTCTCAATTCTTATGGTATCATCAAAAATAAATGAAAATGCTACAAAATGTAGACTAGGGAATACTGAGTTGATATGTCAAAATTAGATTTTCTTTGGATAAATAATAAGTAAATGCGAGTCCCCATGGCAACGTCATGTGACATCATCCAGCCCAATTTTGTCTCTTTTTCTGTTTTACATGCGCTAAAACATTACTTGCCACTTACCTATTTTTCAAGCTACCTTTTCTTAAACTGGGTGAATATTGATATGAAAAGTAAGCATTACGCCAATAACGTCAAATTATAAATGTGACATCATTAAAATATTTAGCAGGCAAATTGAGTTGGTCGTCGCTTGAAAATCAGTGATGAACGGAGATGTGAGATAACATTTTGTGTTTTGAATCGAAAGTCAAGGAAAGAGACAAATGCTATGCTGAAAAAGGTTTAAGGGACAATACCCTGAAGAAAACAAAATTTTATTAGTGGGAAGTGATGTTTAAAAGTGGTCAGGAGAATATTGCTGACGACTTGTGTTACAGACATGAAAAATAACGTTCAGTCACATTTAATTAATTAAAGAGCTCCTTGGTAGTGCATCAGTTCAATGTCCAATTTCTTCAATACGACAGGAACATCATATGAACAGTATTTATTTATTCTTAGGAAGGTGTAAAATGCATTTAATGGTAATAAACATTGAATCAATGGTAATCACGAGTAGTATTGATTAATTGAGTGTGATATGACAGCATCATAATGACGTTGGGCCGCTTTTAAGTTGATGGCGTTGCCTAGGAGACGACAAATAAATAGTGTGCATGTTCTGAAATCTGCTATGTAGGAATTTGAATTCAGTATATTCATATCTGTCATATTTTCAAATTTTAGCAAAATGAGACTAGAAATAAAGAAACGAGAGCACTTTTCCGGGTATTTATTGAACACCCCTCGTATGTTTTATGTACAGTGAATAAAAAGTGAAGAAAAAAAACAACCCGTTCTACATTCTACATACGATCTGAGTTCAGATTCAAATAAGATTTGTAGTAAACCCAGATGTACATATAAAATTGATATACATGTACTCCTATATGAAAATCACATGTTTAAATATCATGGGTTACGTATATAGATATTAAGGTGCTATATAGCGAAACTTCCTATGCTACGCTCTAACGAAAATGCGATATTACGAAAAAAACGGCTGGTCCCTTGGCTTTTCGTAGGATCGCGATTGTACTGTAAATGTTTTTCCAATAATTTGGCACATATATCAAACAGATATAACTGCTTTTCCCATAATTTGGCACATATATCAAACAGATATAACTGTTTTTCCCATAATTTGGCACATATATCAAATAGGTATTAACTGTTTTTCCCATAATTTGGCTTATCTATCAAACAGATATAACTGTTTTTCCCATAATTTGGCACATATATCAAACAGGTATAACTGTTTTTTCCCATAATTTCGCACATATATCAAACAGATATAACTGTTTTTCCCATAATTTGGCACATGTATCAAACAGATATAACTGCTTTTCCCATAATTTGGCACATATATCAAACAGATATAACTGTTTTTCCCATAATTTGGCTTATCTATCAAACAGATATAACTGTTTTTCCCATAATTTGGCACATATATCAAACAGGTACAATTGTTTTTCCTATAATTTGGCACATATATCAAACTGGCACAATTGTCCCAGAACCTGGCTGATATATCAAATGAGTGTACAAATGTAACTGTTTTATCAAACAGGTACAATTGTTTTTCCCAGAGCCTAGCTGACAAATCAAACTGGCATCACTGGTTTTTCCAAAACCTGGATTATCTATCAAACAGGTATAGCTGGTTTTCCCAGAACCTAGCCAATGTATCAACAGCTATTGGTATATCTGTTTTTGCAGAACAGGCCACTAAACTAGGATGAACTAGGATAACCGTTTTTCCCAGAACCTGGCAATTGATCAGACCCTGGCAACTGATCGGAACCTGGCAATTCATAAGAACCTGGCAACTGATCAGAACCTGGCAATTCATCAGAACAATGTGGGACAACAGTTTATTCTAAGAACCTGGCCAATATAACAAGACAATATCTATGACAAATTTGAACTGTTGTTTTTTTTTTTACAACTGTAAAACCAGAAGACTATATTTAGGTAAATATTAAAGTTCTTGCATTAAAGCCCTGCTCCGCTGCTATTCAAATTCTATTGTGTGTATGCAACCCATGATTACAATAGGTAACAGTTAAAGGCCACGCGCCACACTAGCACGCAAAACCACAGGTATTTTGTATAGAATTTTATATAAAATACACTCTATTTTGACAAGCGTCACTGTTCACAGTCAGGATTTTCATGCTTTTTCAGTGACAATTTAAGGTTAAAAGGTAGGACCGAAGCAGGTCTTTAATAACACTTTTAGATCAAAAGTACCTGTCTATTACAATACGGTGCTGTACATGCCTCCAGTGTATATCAATATTTCTGCATTGGAAAATGTGATACAATTTAATTATGTCACAAGTGTTTGCAGCACAGTGTTAGAACATGTTTATGAGCTTCCATTCACTGAATGAAGGCTATATATTAAATGAACAGTTCCGTTTTCCTGTTGTGACTTTATTCATATGTAGATTATTCATGTACAAGCATTTTAAAGAAGCAATTTTAAAATCTTAATAAAACTATTTCCCCTTTTGTTTTGAATTTTCCAACACACATATTGCTCTTTGCATGTACATTATGTTACATACATATAACAGTGTTGTTTGTAAATATTCACACAAATGTTGTTTCTATATATGATATGCTCTTCATTTTTGGAGGAAATAAAGTCTAACTATCTAACTCATTATTACAATTCCCATTAAGATCTTCTGAGTATTTACTTTGATTTTTAATAAGCTATCAGAGACTCATTATTCCTACACAAGGTGGTTATGTCCTGTCATAATATTATTTGACTTTATTGTGTGTATAAAAAAAATATTAATCTTTCTTCAAAACCAATTTCAAATCATTGTAAATTGTCAAACAGAATATCTAATCAAAATAACCTACAACAATGTTAAACAGTCTGAAGTGTTGTCTTAGCAAAGGTCCTTGAGGCCTATAATGTACACTGATTTGATCATAAATTCTATCTAATTTAACAGGTACCTACTATGTCCAGGTAATGTATATACACAAGAAAATGACAAAGTGATTGGACATTTCATACAAACTTTTTTAATGAAACAAGCTCAAACCACAGGAGCAATGAAAAAACACTTAAAATTGTTTGAGACATGGACCCGATGATGATGATGACCCGTGCAATGGACAAGTCTAAACAAAAATGTTCAAAACTGCGTATTCACATGAATATATGAAAGTTTAACTGAAAGTACTGAATTCCACCAATTAATAAAGATACTGAAATAAACCTGCTTTATAATACACCAAATGTCAACCTTATTCAGTTACTGAAAGGGGTAAAAGCTAGTATACTGCCACAATTTCTTCTTATTCATTCTTCATAAAGGACTTGAAAATTTGCCATCCAATTAAATCTATTTTTGCGACAGAATGTCAATGATGAAGTGAGGTACATCATGGGTATATGAATATCACCATACTTGATGGGTTTATAAACCTATCTAAATTTTAAATATATCAGGTGACAACAGTTTATTTCAGTAGCTTTATAAAGGTCAATACCATATACAGTATGTCTGTTAATTTACAATATGGGTAGTTCGCATATGTAATAATTATGGTCATACAACTTTCCTATTTTATAATCTTTTTATAACCTTTTAAAACAAATTGATGTAAACAATATCTATATATATATACTGTACTTACAAAGATGAAACATCCTTCCTTTCATCAGGTTTTTCATTTAATTCTCTAACTAGACAGGTAGATTTTTATTTCTGATATAATGAATTTCTGGAATGGGTATATCAGGATACAGTTTTTTGCATGTCATGAAAACAGGATGTATCCAAACAATTTAAAGTGTTCAAAGAATCTGCCCACTAATCATTTTTCAATGAATTCAAAAATGCAAATTTCAATAATTACGACACTTGACAAAAAATGCATTACAATCATTGAAGTACTGAATAATCAGTGAAGAAATATAGGTATAATATATAATAAAAAGTCATTTATTTTATATTCAATACAAAGTACATAATACTGGAAACTTACAACTTGTCTGCAAAACTTTTAAAGATACTTTGTTGCAATTCCTGTCCAGTGCAATATATTTCTCCTCTATATTACATTCTACATCCTGCACAAAATATTTCAATATTTATTTACATTCCACGCGTTTTGCATACAAAAACTGTTATTATGTGTGTATAAATTAAATGACATGCGTAGGAATTTCTATACAATGTAATATTATACAAGCCATCTGTATTCAAGATCACTTGATCAACTGGAAAATATCCGCCATTTAAGTCTGTTGTAAAACAGCAAAATCAAAATTCCTTTTCGGTATATGAAAACATAAAACCACCAAATAAAACCTCGAAACAATTAAAAAGTTTAACTTTTGACATCAATAAAATTTTTCCCCATACATAAAGATGATCACAATTTAAAGTATAGTATGTTTTCTTTTATACGTTCTGATAAACACTGTAGTATAACACTTCACTTTCAAAGTAGATCTTTCAGGCATTTTGTAGTTTTTAATCTCCAATAATATATCCTGTTATATTTCATAATAGTTTTACACTGCCAGCGACTGACGGTCTTTTCTTATGAAAATATTCGATAAGTTCAATTGTATAGGACATAAATTGTCTTACCATGTCATATTTATGATCAGCAAGAGTTAGAAAGTTTAAATGCTAACAGTGACTGGACAATAGATCTAGCTATTACACTGTGGGTTAGAAACCGGGACAATTCCCCAAGGCAACAGTTATTTGCCAGGTCCCTAGTATTTATTATTGATCAGCAACAAAATGCCAAAACTGAAATTACTTAATAGGCTTTAATATCAAATCGCTAAACTAGTTCTAACAGGAAAGTGCTAGATATAATTGAAGTTTCTATATCCTTGTACCTTAAGAAAAATGAGAGGCTGGTTACTTAACACATACATGTACTTCTATTTTTGACATATCTGGCTGCAACACAAAAGACTGACAGCATTCACTAAATATGAAACAACTGCATGTTGACAGTAATATAAATGAAATAATAGTCTGGTGTAGAAAGTGAACCAATATGCCTTTTTCTTTGACAAACATTTTGAAGGTTCGTTCATTGAAACAACTTACAACAGCCTTACAACTTTTGGCTTTTCTGTACCTGCATTACCTTCCTGCCCCTAACCCCATGCAAACAAAAAGGAACAGACTACTATCATCTGGTTCAGTGGGGGAGACCAGTACAGCTTGATATCTCATTCTGATATAACAGATAACAATCACTGATCATGATAAATTGTAGCAACAGATGGTCTCATCAACTGTCAAACTGTGGTTTTAATATGGGGGAAAATACATGAGGGTATATAAATCCTGTATTAAATCTATATATTCAAATATAAAGAATGCAACAGTAACTGATGGATCCACCTTAACATTTCATCTAGGTTTGAACAATTAGTTTAGTAATGCTGCGCAATACACTGACACTGGAACTTATGTGCTGTAAATTTAAGGGATAAGTAACAGGATTAACCGTTTAACCTTTAAATATGATTTTGACCTTGAACTTCTTGCCTGGGTGGATCTCATTTGGAGGACAATATTAACATCACTAGGCATATATGGTTCAGACACAAAGATATCATCAAATTTCCTTTGACATTGAAGCAACAGGTATTGCTACAGGCAGCATTTTTGCAAAGAAATATCAAAAATCCCTTTCTACAGGACTGTGACACTAACAGAGGCTGTTATTCTTAAAGCTCCAAGGTTATCCTTGACCTTTGAGTTATGGGTCTCAATTCTGGGTGTCTTGTAATGTAGAAAATTTGTACCCTGATCTATATATATCCCTTGATGGAAGAGCTATGTTCTAAAAGGGAACCATTTCTATAAAATTTTGAACTCCAAATGTGACTTTGACCTTGGAGATAATGGTGTACTAAACACGAAAGACTTTCTACTTACTAAGGAAACTTGTACCAAATATAACAAGAGCACCGCCTTGCGGGTGCTGACGCTCATCTGATTTTTTTTTTGTATAATAGAAAAATTGTCCTACCCATGATTTTCTAAGTCCAAAAAGGGCCATAATTCTTGCAAAAAGCAGGATGGAGTTATGTTTCTTGATGTACATAGTCAGCTTATGATGGGTGAACAACTGTTGCAAGTTTCAAAGCAATAGTTTGAATAGTTTAGGAGAAAACCTGACCTAAACATAAAACTTAACCAATAAATCTGATATTTTCTAAGTCCAAAAGGGGCCATAAGTCTTGCAAAAAGTAGGACAGAGTTATGTTTCTTGGTGTACAGGGTCTGTTTTCATAACTTGAAGGTCAGAATTTTTTTTTTTCAGAATAAACCAAAACCAAAAAATCAAAGGCCTGAAGGGCCCGAGTCGGCTAATGATTGATGTACTGACAGTATAGTCTACCAGTTTCAGTTTGTTTTTAGTTTTTTTCCCCAACTAAAGAGAGATTTGTTACAATAAATGAAATGAACATTGGGTCGATGCCTAGTAAAACTTTGATTGACATTATACAAGTATCTAAACCCGATATATTTCTCTAAAATTGGAGAGTGGTTTGCAGAAATAAAAATGTTGAAAGTACAAACTACAATTTGACAGCTGACACTAAGATACTGCCCATGACTATATATATTTTCCAGTAAACATTTGCCTCCGGCATTGCCAAAAGAGGCAATTATCGGCTGGTATATATTCGCGCACTATAAAATTTGAATATGACAATTTATATATTAAAATTTTACAGCGCGGATTGCCATATACAATTTGTAACGGATGGACGAAAGAACTGATATTTTACAGATATTATAATGGGCCTGGCGATAGTCTTGTCATATGTTAGGTATTGTTCAATCATATTATAAGTGATGTCAATTTAAAGTATACTTACTTTTGCGTTTAGAGATACATGTATGTAAATGTTGCTGAGTGTCAATATATAACTTGTAACCGATGTTAATAAATGCAGTTCTTTTTTAGTTAAAACCATCATTTATTCTATTTCAGACCTGTTAACGCCTTCAAAATCATGTCTGTAATCCCGAAGTCCATGCACTTTCAATTATCCATTTTGATTCATGTAGACAGACAGGCCCAGACTGGGCTGAAAAATGTTTGAGCCATTTTTACGTGGTCGGTAGCAGGGTGGGTGTGGGGTGTTTCTTTCCGCTTTAAATTGCAGTCAGATTTTGAAATGGGCATTGCGGCAGGTGGTAAAAGGGCAAATGTATCAAACTGTAAAGTGGCAATATGGGGGAAGGGTGTGGGAGGATACCCCCTCCTGCAAGTAGGGTTTGGGGTATCACCACAAGAAATTTTTGAATATGTAGACCCTTGATACAGCCTTTGGTGCGATTTTAACTGAAAATCTTATGTTTCAATTTCTAAATATTACCTAGATTCTTTCTAGTATTACAATATCCAAAGTATGAATGACTGTCACTTAAATTCATCTTTTTACTTTCAGATCATGCCTCAGGACTAGAATATGAGTCTGATATAGATTATATGTAGGTGTTATAAAAATAAATTCTAGAATCATTTCTGTTACAATAATATCTATCATGTCTTACTTGAATGTTAAAATTTCATAACACAGCTCGATATTTACCCAAAATATTATATCCGGATACGATTACACTTTTCTCCAGTTTCAACAATATGTTTTACAAATTGTGATGATACGAAGACATTTAGCAGCAATTGGCAGTATCTGACATTAAAGTTTATGGTTAAATTACCTCTTATTTAAATCTTTTCATAAAAAAGTTGTTTTGATTTGTCAAAGCAGCCAAAACATAGACGATCTACTTTCGATTTCAAAAACTACAAGAAAATACAATTTAATGTTTCGCCGATTTGTTTATTTCTCGAAAAATAAGAAATAAAATCATTTTTAATATCAGTAGTAATTAAACAAACCAGTAAGAGCTTCTTCTTCCAATAATTTATCCGTTTACTGACTGCAAAATTCAACCCACGCAAAGTCGTAGAAGCGTTGTTATAAACAGGTCATGCGTGTTCGACAAGTGTCCAGAATGTAGTTAGGATTCATCCGCGAAGTCTCGCGGAAGAATTAACGTACTGCACATATCTTATTCGGGTCATTTAAAATGAAGCTATCATAATTTAATTTCATCGATGTGGTAAACTCTTTGACAAGAGACATTCCAATGCTTTCAGAGGTACCCACTCAATAAAATACTAGCAGTATGTTCTGGAACTATATTTTGTCTTTCGCTGGATGTTACGCAAGCTTGGTAAGCCTGTGCAATTCATAAAATGCACAGCGCAATAAATTTGTTATTTGCGCAATGATTTTAAAGATTATTTTTTGAAACGGACAGGGTAACAAATGGATAATTTGGCTAATAAGTTAATATGCAGTTTTATTTGAATTTGTGAACATCATATTTGCTATTTTGTGACAAAAGGGCATAAAATTCGTCACCATAATCATATGCACAAATGTATTTTCAAATCCCGCAGAATCGTTATGCGTGTTTATGCTTAATGAGTTACCGCGGAAGAAAATACATGGCTTTATTCGAGTAATGCACAATTACAAGTCATAAATTTGACAGATTACATTGTATATTGGTCATAGCAAATAGGATTGACATAAATGAACTTCATTCGATCAATGAACTCTTTGAAATTAGAGACAATCTAATGGAACTACATCACTTCGCTGTGTTGTGAGGCCATTTAATAAGAATGAGAAATCGGGCGATAGCAAGGATTTGTCAAACGCTTGAAAGTGTTTAGCCGACTGAATAACACTTTTTAAAAAATGTTTTCTGTTATTCAAACACTAATAAGCATGATAAAGATATACCTTCTGCATAGAGTAATTTGCTTAAGTACACATGAAATTGCTAAATGAAAATCTCTTTGATTAAATTTTTGATAAGAAGTAGTTTGACTAAAATTATATCTCCTAATTTTGAACAGTCTGTCATATAAATCTGTAAGCAAAATGGTTAAAAATCTACTTTGTTATGTATTTATATATACATACATAAAAAAGTAGATTTTTAAGACATAATTATATAAATTATATGATTGATTGATACCTAAAAGATAAATGCGCCATAAGTGCACTAAGCCAGCTAAAAATGAATAGTGGGTATGGGGGAATGCTTCCTCTGTAAAATTTTAAATGATACATGTAGCTCTGGTGCATTTTGATGTAAATCTGGAGATACAATCTCCCCCATTTTGGACTTATTAATATAATGATTAAAATATGCCTGTGAAAATCATGTGCAAGCCTAGGCCTTTGGGCCTAATAGGTTAATACCCTATACACACCTGTGGGGCTTATCTGATGTAAATTCAAGCAAAAATATCTGATAAAGTTCACCTATATTTTTAATGATTGCTTTTAGATAAATACTTAGACTTAATGCAAGGTACAAGCAGTCTGATGGGTAGAGAAAGGGAAAAGAAGCAAAATATCTTGTATAACTAAGAGAGAGTGGGTCTCCTGGACTTTGGCTTAATATAAAACTACCAATACCAGCTTTACAAGCACAACCAGCAGAATTTATTTCTGTTGAAATGGTCTATAATATCTGAATTGTAAGTTTTCCAAAATATATGCTTGCCAATTTTAGGTTGGTGGGTTGGGTGAATCCTTGAATCAGATGATTATTTCATAATCAAATGCAGAATTCTAGTGAGTTTTTAGGAAAAAATTATCTGTTTATTCCTATCAATAACAAGAGGGCCCTGATGGCTCTGTATCGCTCACCAGGGTATCAATGCTCAAAATGATATGATCAAGTTTTGACATAGAGCACATAGGCATACACATTAACCTTTAGCATGCTAGATAAACTGTCGTCTGCTGGAAATGTTGTCTGCTAAAATTGTAAAGTTCATTCAATTTGCTCCAAAATTGGAAGAAATATTGTCAGAGTAGCAAACAGCTTGGAACCTGATCAGACGCCGATTTAATCAGCGTCTGATCTGGTTCCAAGCTGTTTGCAAAGGCTGTTAAATTCGCCTGCAGCAGGCTAAGGGTTAAATATCATCAGGATAAACATTTTCTTGTAACAGTCCCTTCTGACCTAGTAGGGTCCTAGGCTCAAATGCTGCATTTTTGTACTAACATGACTATTCCTTACCCTGGAAAACTTAAATAAGATTTTAAATCAATCTCATTAGATGCTGCTGAGATATATTCGTTTACATAAAATAAAGGGAAGTAATTTGTCATAAATTCAGTCAAAAGTTATCTACCCCGATTGTCCGACTCCATCTGATGGCACAAATGACATTTCAAATCAGCATCTTCATTGGTTACTGAGATACACCCATTTTATTTTGAAACAAAGGGAGGTAATCTGACATAAAATCAGTCCATAGCTATCTACCCTGATTGCCTCAGTCCAACTAAAGACAATAATGAAATTTCAAATGAGTTCTATAAATATTTACCGAGATAAATCCATTTTTATTAAAATAAGGGGAGGTAATCATGCATTGGTATATGCATGTAGAAGATACAGAGTACAAGCCTATACAACAATATATTAGTAAAGTATTCATATTGATAAATGTTCAATCAAGAGTTATCTAATATGACTATTTCTTACCATGGAAGACATAAATAACGTTTCAAACCAATCTCATTAGAAGCTGCTAAGGTGTTTTCATTTAGATAAGAAATAAAGGGAGGTAATTTGTCATAAATTCAGTCAATATGTATCTTCACTGACTGTTCAAGTCCATCTGTTGACATAATTGAAATATAAGATCAGTATCTTCATTAGTTATGGAGATATAGCCATTTTAATTTGAAATACTGGGAGGTAATTTGACATAAAATCAGTCCGTAGTTATCTACCCTGATTGTCTCAGTCCAACTAATGACAATAATAAAATTTCAAGTAAATCCATTTTGATTACAATCAGGGGAGGTAATCAGATATAAAATAACTCTGGAACCTACAATTCGATCTGACAGATTCGTCATGGAATCCAAGATTTATTGTTGTTGAAGATATTTTGGAAGTTTGAATCAAATCAAACCATAAATGAAGTCTCTATATGGCTGCAAAAGCCAAAATAGCAAATTTTGGACCTTTAAGGGGCCACGACTCTGGAACGCATGATGGAATCTGGCCAGTTCAAGAAAGGAATCAAGATCTTGTGGTGATACAAGTTATGTGCAAGTTTTGTTAAAATCAAATCATAAATGAAGCTGCTATTGTGCAGACAAGGTCAAATAGCTAATTTTGGCCCTTTCAGGGGCCATAACTCTGGAACCCATTATGGGATCTGGCCGGTTCAAGAAAGGAACCAAGATCTTATGGTGACACAAGTTTTGTGCAAGTTTGATTAAATTCAAATCATAAATGAAGCTACTATTGTGCAGACAAGGTCAAAATAGCTAATTCTGGCCCTTTCAGGGGCCATCACTCTGGAATCCATAATGGAATCTGGCCAGTTCAAGAAAGGAACCGAGATCTTGTGGTGATACAAGTTGTGTGCAAGTTTGGTTAAAATAAAATCATAACTGAAGCTGCTATTGTGCAGACAAGGTCAAAATAGCTAATTCTGGCCCTTTCCGGGGCCGTATCTCTGGAACCCGTAATGGAATCTGGCCAGTTCAAGAAAGGAACCGAGATCTTATGGTGATACAAGTTGTGTGCAAGTTTGGTAAAAATCAAATTATAAATAAAGCTGCTATAGTGCAGACAAGGTCAAAATAGCTAATTTTGGCCCTTTCAGGGGCCATAACTCTGGAACCCATAATGGGATCTGGCCAGTTCAAGAAAGGAACCGAGATCTTTTGGTGATACAAGTTATGTGCAAGTTTGGTTAAAATAAAATCATAAATGAAACCACTATCGTGCAGACAAGAAATTGTTGACTGACGGACGCACAGACGACGGACAAAGGGTGATCACAAAAGCTCACCTTGTCACTATGTGACAGAACATAGATACACTCAAAAGGTGGTACTCTTGTATACTCTGCACATGTCTTGATGGGGTTAAATATTGATGCAAGTTTTATGAAGATCTTCCCGTTGGTAAAAAAGTATATAATTGACTAATTATGGACAAACAGGCAAAAAGCTGGACTCCAATAATGTATATGTATTCAGGGGTATAATAAGTAACAGACCTCAGCAGTGAGCTAAAGGATAAATATATACAAGTGTCAGAAATGCCCTGCAGCAAGAAAATCAGCTAGTCTAGTTACCAACCTTTTAAAACTGGATACAATCTCTACATGTTCAAAGTGTTTAATTACTGAATTCACCTAAGTAACTCTCCAATCAGCACCCTCATCCAGAAGTCCTAAGCAAAGTGAAAACAGCCATATACAATACCCTTTATTTTACTTTTATACATAAACTTATTATATCAAATAATCCCAAGTAACGAATATTAAATGTAAAGTAGATAAAAAATAGAAATAACAGCCATTCAAGTAATAACAATTTGCTGCACTTTCTAAACCTTAAATTATTATAACTTATTATATTTAGAAAAGTAGAGCTTATTACACCTCATTAAACCACTTCATATTTTATCAAATTTCATATTTTAAAGCTGTTAGAAGTTATAATCAATTCAAGTACGAGGATAGTAACGGTAAGTCAGATTGTCTAACTGTGTGTCAGTTATCTTAAGTTTGTTTGTAATTCTACATGGTTCCTGAATACCATACAAGTGATATTCCAAACTT
The DNA here is from genome assembly GCF_021730395.1 of Mercenaria mercenaria. Classification (NCBI taxonomy): domain Eukaryota; kingdom Metazoa; phylum Mollusca; class Bivalvia; order Venerida; family Veneridae; genus Mercenaria; species Mercenaria mercenaria. The sequence continues at coordinate 39,514,922 of NC_069378.1, forward strand.
TTCTCCACAAATATTAAAGTGACAAAGTGACATTACAAGCCTGTTCTCCATTAATATTAAAAGTGACAACTTCCCTTTTGTCATTGAAAGGACTGAAGTCACAACCTCAAGAAATTACTTCTGCTGTACAGACCTGAGAACATCTGTTCTCAGGAAATGAGGTCTTTGTTTGTTTTTGGTTCAACCCCATTTTTCAACAATATTTCAGTTATGTAACGGCGGGCAGTTAACCTAACCAGTATTCCTGGATTCTGTACCAGCGCAAACCTGTTCTCCGCAAGTAACTGCCAACTTCCCTTCATGAATCAGAGGTGGAGGATGATTGATTTCAGGCACAATGTCTGAACTCACGACACGTGATCCATAGATCTGCACTCTCCCTATGGAGCTATGTGGATAGGCTTTACAGACTTCTGTCATTGAAAACATATACATATACTAAAATCACAATCTTAAAACATGAGAACTATTTTACACACTTTTGTTTTAAACTGAACTCATAGTCTCAGGATATGAGGTTTAATGTATAGACCTCCATCATGATAATATATGTAGCCTGAACTCATAGTCTCCAGATATGAGGTATAATGCATGATAATATCTGTAGCCTGAACTAAGAGTCTCAAGATATGAGGTTTAATGTATAGACCTCTATCATGATAATATCTGTAGCCTGAACTGAGTCTCAAGATATGAGGTTTAATGTATAGCCCTCTTATCATGAAAATATCTGTAGCCTGAACCCATAGTCTCAAGATATGAGGTTTAATGTATAGACCTCTTATCAAGATACGAGGTTTAATATATAGACCTCTATCATAATAATAACTGTAGTCTGAACTCATAGTCTCAAGATATGAGATTTAATGTATAGAACTTCATCATGATAATATCTGTAGCCTGAACTCATAGTCTCAAGATATGAGGTTTAATGTATAGCCCTCTTATCAAGATACGAGGTTTAATATATAGACCTCTATCATAATAATAACTGTAGTCTGAACTCATAGTCTCAAGATATGAATTTTAATGTATAGACTTCTATCATGATAATATCTGTAGCCTGAACTCATAGTCTCAAGATATAAGGTTTAATGTATAGACCTCCATCATGATAATATCTGTAGCCTGAACTCATAGTCTCAAGATATGAGGTTTAATGTATAGACCTCTTATCAAGATACGAGGTTTAATATATAGACCTCTATCATAATAATAACTGTAGTCTGAACTCATAGTCTCAAGATATGAGGTTTAATGTATAGACATCTATCATGATAATATCTGTAGCCTGAACTCATAGTCTCAAGATATGAGGTTTAATGTATAGACCTCTTATCAAGATACGAGGTTTAATATATAGACCTCTATCATAATAATAACTGTAGTCTGAACTCATAGTCTCAAGATATGAGATTTAATGTATAGACTTCTATCATGATAACATCTGTAGCCTGAACTGAGTCTCAAGATATGAGGTTTAATGTATAGCCCTCTTATCATGAAAATATCTGTAGCCTGAACCCATAGTCTCAAGATATGAGGTTTGATGTATAGACTTCCAACATGATAATATCTGTAGCTTAAACTCATAGTCTCAAGATATGAGGTTTAATGTATAGATTTCTATCATGATAACATCTGTAGCTTGAACTCATAGTCTCCAGATATGAGGTATAATGCATGATAATATCTGTAGCCTGAACTGAGAGTCTCAAGATATGAGGTTTAATGTATAGACCTCTATCATGATAATATCTGTAGCCTGAACTGAGTCTCAAGATATGAGGTTTAATGTATAGCCCTCTTATCATGAAAATATCTGTAGCCTGAACCCATAGTCTCAAGATATGAGGTTTGATGTATAGACTTCCAACATGATAATATCGGTAGCTTAAACTCATAGCCTCAAGATATGAGGTTTAATGTATAGACCTATATCATGATAATATCTGTAGCCTGAACTGACAGTCCCAAGGTATGAGGTTTAATGTATAGACCTCTTATCATGAAAATATCTGTAGCCTGAACCCATAGTCTCAAGATATGAGGTTTGATGTATAGACTTCTAACATGATAATATCTGTAGCCTGAACTTATAGTCTCAAGATATGAGGTTTAATGTATAGACCTATATCATGATAATATCTGTAGCCTGAACTGACAGTCCCAAGGTATGAGGTTTAATGTATAGACCCCTATCATGATATCTGTAGCCTGAACTGAGTCTCTAGGTATGAGGTTTAATGTATAGACCTCTTTTTATGATAATATCTTTAGCCTGAACCTATAGTCTCAAGATATGAGGTTTAATGTATAGACCTTTATCATGATAATATCTGTAGCTTGAACTCACTGTCTCAAGATATGATGTTTAATTAAATGTATAGACCTCTCTCATGATATTATCTGTAGCCTGAACTCATATTCTCAAGATATCAGGTTTAATGTAATAGACTTCTATCATGAGAACATCTGTAGCATAAACTCATGGGTATCAAGATATGAGGTTTAATGTATAGACCTCAATCATGATAATATCTGTAGCCTGAACTCACAGTCTCAAGATATGAGGTTTAATGTATTGACCTCTATCATGATAATATCTGTAGCTTGAACTTATAGTCTCAAGATATGAGGTTTAATGTATAAACATCTATCATGATAATATCTGTAGCCTGGACTGACAGTCTCAAGATATGAGACTTAATGTATAGACCTCTATCATGATATCTGTAGCATGAACTGAGTCTCAAGATATGCGGTTTAATGTATAGACCTCTTATCATGAAAATATCTGTAGCCTGAACACATAGTTTCAAGATATGAGGTTTAATGTATATACTTCTATCATGAGAACATCTGTAGCCTGAACTCACAGTCTTAAGATATGATGTTTAATATATAGACTTCTATCATGAGAATATCTGCAGCCTGAACTCATAGTCTCAAGATATGAGGTTTAATGTATAGACCTCTATCATGATAATATCTGTAGCCTGAACTTATAGTCTCAAGATATGAGGTTTAATGTATAGACATCTATCATGATAATATCTGTAGCCTGAACTGAGTCTCAAGATATGAGGTTTAATGTATAGCCCTCTTATCATGAAAATATCTGTAGCCTGAACCCATAGTCTCAAGATATGAGGTTTGATGTATAGACTTCCAACATGATAATATCTGTAGCTTAAACTCATAGCCTCAAGATATGAGGTTTAATGTATAGACCTATATCATGATAATATCTGTAGCCTGAACTGACAGTCCCAAGGTATGAGGTTTAATGTATAGACCTCTTATCATGAAAATATCTGTAGCCTGAACCCATAGTCTCAAGATATGAGGTTTGATGTATAGACTTCTAACATGATAATATCTGTAGCCTGAACTTATAGTCTCAAGATATGAGGTTTAATGTATAGACCTATATCATGATAATATCTGTAGCCTGAACTGACAGTCCCAAGGTATGAGGTTTAATGTATAGACCCCTATCATGATATCTGTAGCCTGAACTGAGTCTCTAGGTATGAGGTTTAATGTATAGACCTCTTTTTATGATAATATCTTTAGCCTGAACCTATAGTCTCAAGATATGAGGTTTAATGTATAGACCTTTATCATGATAATATCTGTAGCTTGAACTCACTGTCTCAAGATATGATGTTTAATTAAATGTATAGACCTCTCTCATGATATTATCTGTAGCCTGAACTCATATTCTCAAGATATCAGGTTTAATGTAATAGACTTCTATCATGAGAACATCTGTAGCATAAACTCATGGGTATCAAGATATGAGGTTTAATGTATAGACCTCAATCATGATAATATCTGTAGCCTGAACTCAAAGTCTCAAGATATGAGGTTTAATGTATTGACCTCTATCATGATAATATCTGTAGCTTGAACTTATAGTCTCAAGATATGAGGTTTAATGTATAGACATCTATCATGATAATATCTGTAGCCTGGACTGACAGTCTCAAGATATGAGACTTAATGTATAGACCTCTATCATGATATCTGTAGCATGAACTGAGTCTCAAGATATGCGGTTTAATGTATAGACCTCTTATCATGAAAATATCTGTAGCCTGAACACATAGTTTCAAGATATGAGGTTTAATGTATATACTTCTATCATGAGAACATCTGTAGCCTGAACTCACAGTCTTAAGATATGATGTTTAATATATAGACTTCTATCATGAGAATATCTGCAGCCTGAACTCATAGTCTCAAGATATGAGGTTTAATGTATAGACATCTATCATGATAATATCTGTAGCCTGAACTTACAGTCTCAAGATATGAGGTTTAATGTATAGACATCTATCATGATAATATTATAAAGTGTTTAAAATACGAAGTCAAGAGTGTGGGATGCAGTTCCAACAAGATTATGTGTCTGATGTTTATTAAAAGACTGTCCAATAATGTTAACAGGATATCCTGAATATTCAATTTTAACAACAAACATAGAGATCCACAATTAAACTTAAACAACGTCCAAATACAAGAACTTCTCAACACACTGGATGTCCAATATTTAGTTTGTCTGGAGGTCCAGAATCAACTCTTTTAACATATAAAATCTCTGGAGGTCTAGAATAAAACTCTCACATTTTAACTGTCTGGAGGTCCAGAATCATTCTCTTGAAATATAGAGTTTCACAACTCAAACTTCAGAAAATATCTAAATAACCAATCAAAATGTAACTTATCTTTTTCATACATGCTTGGTTCATTGAAATAAATAGTTAAATATTATTGGTCTGATTTAATCACATGATACAGAGTGGGAGGTGCCACAGAATTTGAGAACTTCTTGGTTTGAAGGTATTTACACCAATTTAACTTTATACCTAACAAGGCGATAACTTATCAACTTATACAAAGCTGAAAGCCTATTCTAAAGACAAACATCCTTAACAGAACTAAAGGTGCTAATGGGAGCCATAAGATAGTAACAACATTCAAGGATTAAAAAGCTGCCTTACATACCAGACAATGTTTGAAGAAAAATATATAACAATTTTTGTGAGTTTTAAGATCTTTGGAACAAAGTTCAAAATTGAATATTGAAATTATCAAAAACATAATCCTGATTTAAAGACAATTATTTTGATACTAAATTTGACTATGAAAGTCAAAATTTTTAACATATTGTGTTTTTATTGACTAATATATTTTTATATTTATTATGACACATTACATAATATTATGTATGGAAAAAGAAGCGTCATCATAATAATATCTGCAGCCTGAACTCATAGTCTCAAGATATGAGGTTTAATGTATAGACTTCTGTCATGAGAACATCTGCAGCCTGAACTCATAGTCTCAAGATATGAGGTTTAATATATAGACTTCTGTCATGAGAACATCTGCAGCCTGAACTCATAGTCTCAAGATATGAGGTTTAATGTATAGACTTCTGTCATGAGAACATCTGCAGCCTGAACTCATAGTCTCAAGATATGAGGTTTAATGTATAGACTTCTGTCATGATAATATCTGCAGCCTGAACTCATAGTCTCAAGATATGAGGTTTAATGTATAGACTTCTGTCATGAGAACATCTGCAGCCTGAACAACTCACAACCTCAATGTTAGCTGTCCTGCTCATTTCCTACTTATAATTAAGCCTACCTCAATGTTAGCTGTCCTGCTCATTTCCTACTTATAATTTAACTTACCTTGAACTCACAACCTCAATGTTGGCTGTCCTGCCCATTCCCTACTCATAATTAAGCCTGCCTTTAACTCACAACCTCACTGTTTGCGGTCCTGCTCATTCCCTACTTATAATATAACCTACCTTTAACTCTCAATCTTAATGTTGGCTGTCCTGCCCATTTCCTACTTATAATTAAGCCTACCTCAATGTTAGCTGTCCTGCTCATTCCCTACTTATAATTTAACCTACCTTGAACTCTCAAACTCAAAGTTGGCTGCCTGCTTATTCCCTCAGTAATCAAACATACCATGAACTTACGGCTGTATGTCCAGCCACTGGGTATCTGTGTTCATAACCAAATTATTAGAATTATAAACTATATTGTTCTGAAATATATGTTTCTCTGAGAAGGCCAAGCAAAAAAAGTGAAGTCAACCCATCAGCATTAGTGCCAGGTGTATGTTATTTATAAACTCAAAATTTTAAGTTATTAAGTCGAAATTTCGAGTTACTTATCTCAAAATTTCAAGTTACTAAGTTGAAATTTCGAGTTAGGTTATCTCGAAATTTCGAGTTACAAACTACAATTATTTATGTTGATGTATAGGTCCTAGCCAAGATTAGGTAGCTGGTGTCATCCATTGGGTAGCCCTACAGGGTCATGTAATTAAAATGTTCGGGCAGCCTTTGCTCATAAAAAATATCAATATTTAAGCTCAATCCAGGGGTCCTGGCTTCGAGCCCCACTGGGGTCATGACCATGACTTTTCATATGACACCAGTACTGGTTTTTCCAGGAAGTGGACTGAAGAGTGGTTCCGATAAGCTTGAAGCTTTCTTCAGGATCAAGCTAAAACAAGTTAGTATAAACTAAACATCTTTAAGTCTGGAAGGTTTTCGGCCTAGTTTGAGTCCATATGGCAATGAAATATAGACATACCCTACATGAACGTGTAGTTATGAGTTTGCCCAAGATCAGGTACCTGTAGAGATCTAGATTTTGAGGAGAGGTCATAGAAGGTGACTGCAAAGTATTCAAACTTAGAATATTTCACTATTTTGACCATATCTTGAAGGTGTTCGACCTAGTTCCAGCCCCTACCACCTGAACATACTATACATGTAAATGAAGGTATATATCCTGGATACAGTTTGAAATCTGGAGTAGCTCTAGAGGCTAAGGTAGGCCATACATTGATGTATAGTAGTATATGTTCAAGTCCCTACATGTTGGGTACAATATATGGATGTGTAGATAAATGATTCCACTTTGAAGAGTCAAAAGCCGACCATTACATTTTTGGCCTTTGACAGACAGACAGATGTTCAAATTTTGTGGTTGAAAGGGCAAGATACGAAGTCGAAATTTAGTGTTAGTAACTAACGCACATGGCACTAATGCTCTTCTGTAACATTGCCTTTCTCCAACTACCTCTAACTTGTATTTCTAACCTCTAATTCAACAAGAGCTCGTCGAACACGAAATGCCCCCCTTGATGCATTCAGTAATTGCACAAGGAACAGAAATTATTTGCTCACTGTAAACAAAAATCCTACTGTTCTGGTTCAATGTGACATTGACCTTTGACGTACTGACCTCAAAATCAACAGGGGTCATCTGCTGGTCATGATCAACCTCCCAATTAAGTTTAGTGATCCTAGGCCCAAGCGTTCTCAAGGTATCATCCAGAAAGGGTTTAACTGTTCCGGGTCAATGTGACCTTGACCTTTAGCCTACAGACCTCAAAATCTATAGGGGCCATCTACAGGTCATGACCAACCTCCCTATCATGTTTCATGATCCTAGGCCCAAGCGTTCTCAAGTTACTGCCTGGAAACGATTTAAATGTTCCGTGTCACCATAACCTTGACCTTTGACCTACTGACCTTAAAATCAATAGGGGTCATCTGCTGGTCATGATGAACCTCTCTATCATCTTTCATGATCCTTGGCCCAAGCGTTCTCAAGTTATCGTCCAGAAACCGTTTAACTGTTCCTGGCCAATCTGACCTTGAACTTTGACCAAATGACCTCAAAATCAATAGGGGTCATCTGCTGGTCATGATCAATTCCTATCAATCTCTCTGATCCTAGCCCAACGTTCTTGAGTATCGCTGGGAAACAGTTTTTACTGTTCCTGGTCGTCTGTCACCCTTGATCTTTGACTACTGACCTCAAAATCAATAGGCGCCATCAGCTGGTCATGACCAACCTCCCTATCAACTTTAGATCCTAGGCCCAAGCAGTTGAGTTATCATCCGGAACATTTAACTGTTCCGGATCACTGTGACCTTGAACTTCGACATACTGACCTCCAAATCAATAAGGGTCATCGGCTGGTCATGACCAACCTCCCTATCAACTTTCATGATCCTAGGCCCAAGCGTTCTTGAGTTATCATCCGGAAACCGTTTAACTGTTCAGGGTCACTGTGACCTTGACCTTTGACATACAGATCTCAAAATCAATAGAGGTCATCTGCAGGTGATGACCAACCTTCCTATCAACTTTCATGATCCTAGGCCCAAGCGTTCTTGAAGGATCATCCAGAAACGGATTGGTCTATATACAGACCGACCGACAGACAGACCGACCAACCGACAGACCGACCAACATCTGCAAAACAATATACCCCTCCTTCTTCCAAGAGGGGCATAAATATAAGTTACATACCAGATACTGCTTGTGAAACTTGTATCCTTGAAATATTGAACATGTGTTCAAATACTGAACATGTGTTCAGACTAAACTTGCTTGCAGCAATTTACATTCAAGTGATAATGTTCCCTGTGACTGCCAATAAATAAACCATTTTCTCAATAAATACTGTAGAACTATCATTGTCATTTTTTTTATTTATATGGAAAACAGTTATGCAAAGTTGATCAATTGACCTGAGACTGAAGTGGTATTCTGCACAATTACTGTCTCATTATGACAACTCTATGTACCAGTTTAATTTGAAAATCTAACAGATACAATACACATCTTACATGATTTTGTGATGGACATTCAACATTCATACCAAACAAGAGGGTCATGATGACACTGGATCGCTCACCTGAGTAATATGAGCTACACTGAGATCAGGTAAGAAAGTCAGATATAAGTAAGCATTGAAATCCTTTCCCAGTTGTGTGAACAGTATTGTTTCAAATGTCGAACTGATGATAATTTTTTAAGTATTTTTTTCATATATAACTCATATAACAAGGGACCCCCTGGGCATGGCCTATATTGACTCCAGGGTCATAATTTGAACAAGATTGATAGTTGACCACTTGACAATACTATATACTAAATATCTAAGTTCTTGGGCTGCTTAAGGTTAAAAAAAATCTGCATGTTTGATAAACCAGAAGAAATGGCGTAACATCATTTTTCTAGAAAACATAGAATAAAGCCTGGATTCGGCATACAGAAATTAAAATCATTTTATGAATTTGTGGCTACAGGTGAGTGAATTTATTACAACAGCAACATAACTATCTTTCTGAAGTTACAAGGCAGTCTGAAAGACAGCTAAATCCCCCGCCACTGCTATGGATAGTGAAAGGGTAAAACCTTTGATTTTAGCTGTGACCTTGACCTTGAACTGACATGGCTGACTCATGAATTCTGCACAACGTCTTGATGAGGTGATCATTTGACCAAAGTTTCATGAAAATCCTTCAAGGGGTTTAGGAGATACAGAGCTGAAACCTTTGACCTTCAGTTGTGACCTTGACCTTCAGTTGACATAGCTGACTCATAAGTTCTTGATGAGGTGGTCATTTGACCCAAGTTTGATGAAAATCCTTCAAGGGGTTAAGGAGATACAGAGTGGACACCAAATGGAAGGCTCAAACTTTCGACCCTTAGTTGTGACCTTGACCTTCAGCTGGCATGGTTGACTCATAATTTCTGCACATCGTTCTGATGAGGTAATCATTTGACCCAAGTTTTATAAAATTCTTTCAAGGGGTTTAGGAGATATAGAGCAGACATGAAATGGAAGGCTCAAACCTTTGACCTTCAGTTGTGACCTTGACCTTGAGTCGACATGGCTGACTTATAAGTTCTGCACATCACCTTGATGAGGTGATCGTTTGACCCAAGTTTGATGAAAATCCTTCAAGGGATTTAGGAGATATAGAGCAGACACAAAATGGAAGGTTCAACCTTTGACCCTAAGTTGTGACCTTGACCTTGAGCAGGCATGACTGACTCATGGGTTCTGCACATCGTCTTGATGAGGTGATCATTTGACCCAAGTTTTATAAAATTCCTTCAAGGGGTTTAAGAGATATAGAGCGGACACAAAATGGAAGGCTCAAACCTTTGACCTTCAGTTGTGACCTTGACCTTGAGCCGGCATGGCTGACTCATGGGTTCTGCACATCGTCTTGATGAGGTGATCATTTGACCCAAGTTTTATAAAATTCCTTCAAGGGGTTTAGGAGATATAGAGCGGACACAAAATGGCAGGCTCAAACCTTTGACCTTCAGTTGTGACCTTGACCTTGAACCGACAAGGCTGTCTCATGGGTTCTGCACATCGTCTTGATGAGGTGATCATTTGACCCAAGTTTCATGAAAATCCTTCAAGGGGTTTAGGAGATATGGACTGGACACGATTTTGTTACGGACGGAAGGACGGAAGGAGGGACGGAAAGACGGACGGAAGGACGGACGGAAGGACGGACAGACGGAAGGACGGACGGACGGACGCAGACCATTCCTATTATCCCTCCGCCACGGCAGGGGATTAAAAATATGATATTAAAACATCTGACATGTTAAATATTTCCGAAAATGTCTTAGAATTAGCTTGAAATGTGCAGATCTCTTTAATCGTGCAGATATTTCAAAAATAAGAACACATTTTATTTCGCCATATTATAGGCTGTATATTTATTTACGACTGTGAGAAGTTTCATTAAAATCTACAATGTTGAAAAAAAATTCTATTCGCAAAAAAGTTATCAAAATTGTGATTTTCCCATAGAACTTGTGCGAGATTACATTTTTTTTTAATCAGTCTAGAAAACAAGAGGACCATGATGGTCCTGAATCGCTCACCTCTTCCCACATGACCCAGTTTTGAGTATGACGTTGTTATTTCTATTATTTGACATAGTGACCTAGTTTTTGAGCTCATGTGACCCAGTTTTGAACTTGACCTAGATATTATCAAGATAAAAATTCTGACCAATTTTCATGAAGATCCATTGAAAAATATGGTCTCTAGAGGTCACAAGGTTTTTCTATTATTTGACCTATTGACCTAATTTTCGAAGGTCCTGACCCTGTTTTGAACTTTACCTAGATATCATCAAGGTAAACATTCTGACCAATTTTCATGAAGATCTCATGAAAAATATGGCCTCTAGAGAGGTCACAAGGTTTTTCTATTTTTAGACCTACTGACCTAGTTTTTGACCGCACGTGACCCAGCTTCGAACTTGACCTAGATATCATCAAGATGAACATTCAGACCAACTTTCATACAGATCCCATGAAAAATATGGCCTTTAGAGAGGTCACAAGGTTTTTCTATTATTTGACCTACTGACCTAGTTTTTGAAGGCACGTGACCCAGTTTCGAACTTGACCTAGATATCATCAAGATGAACGTTCAGACCAGTTTTCATGAAGATCTTGTGAAATATATGGCCTCTAGAGAGGTCACAAGGTTTTTCTATTTTTAGACCTACTGACCTAGTTTTTGAAGGCACCTGACCTAGTTTCGAACTTGACCTAGATATCATCAAGGTGAAAATTCTGACCAATTTTCATGAAGATCGTGTGAAATATATGGCCTCTAGAGAGGTCACAAGGTTTTTCTATTTTTAGACCTACTGGCCTAGTTTTTGATGGCACGTGACCCAGTTTCGAACTTGACCTAGATATCATCAAGTTGAACATTCTGACCAACTTTCATAAAGATCCCACAAAAAATGTGACCTCTAGAGTGGTCACAAGCAAAAGTTTACGGACGGACGGACGACGGATGCTGCGTGATCACAAAAGCTCACCTTGTCACTATGTGACAGGTGAGCTAAAAAACTGAGCACAGGACCCTATTTTTCCTATTTGCCAATTTTCTAAGTGTATTCTGAAGTTTTGAAAAATCGGGGTTTAATCATATTCTATAATGTAGAAAAAATTTTGATGCGAACGTGCAGAACTACCTTAAGAAATTGAAATAAGAACAAAATGTCCAATTGGAAAGTTGACAAGAGGCTGCTTCAAACAGGAGTCTGCTAAGACTGAGGTATAAATATACACATGTGCTAGCTACTGTGTTTGCCAACATTCGGACATGATGTTGATATTTGGTATGCTCGCTAAAAACTGTTTTCAATTAAGGTCATGAGCCGGTCAGCTGTGCATTGTGAAATAAAAGACATACCAAATGATAAGGCGTAAAAAAAAAATTTTTTTGTTTCCGGTATCCCGACCTACCCTAAATTTTTGGCCCGACCCTAAATGTTTTTATGGCCTTGGAGAATATTTTCTGCAACTTTTTGTTAAAAAGTTGCAAAACTGCACTTTTTCTGCTTTAAACATGGCCAGTGATGTTAGAAATCAACCTACTGATGCTCTAAAGGCATAACCCTCTTATTTGTATTTATTTTTGACACAAAAATAATTTCCGAAGTCTCCTTTAATAAAAAAAATTCCAAAAAAAAAAAAAAAAGTTCCGACCTACCTACCCACCCTAATTTTTTTGAGCATGTTACCGGAAACAAAGAATTTCTTTTTTAGGCCTAAGACATACAACTAATAGATGTATAGCACTGCAGATTGGCTGGGGGAAGCGGGTGTTAATAATGTGCTGTGTCTGGATTACAGCATTGTCTTCTAAAGACTGAAGTCTGAGTACTGTGCTGCCCACCTGGGATCCTGGTAAGCATGTACACATTATATCCAAACAAATATTGATTGCTTAAACAAATGTTTTCATCTAGTAGCCTGGTTTTTTACCATTAATGACAAATTTAAAACTTCCTCAAGATTCTATTTAGGCGGTGGATCTACACAAACAGCTCATCTTAAATCTATATGCTAAAATTGCAGTTTGATAATTTTCTCTTTAGGCCTTAGCGGTGTAGGAAACATATTTTCCCAGATAATGAAATAGTCCTGGAAGAGTTATCTTTCATTGATAGGCTTTCAACCTGCAGAAGAAAACTAAAACATTTATATAACCTGAGGTACTCAACCATAAAGTTCAAGCAAAAGCTATTATCAGGGTAGCAGGTTAAATCTAAGGAAACATTTCTATTTTGCCTAATTGTGGTTTTTCATTTTTTTCAGCTAAATTGTGTTGTCACTGGAATCCATAATCATAAACATATAACAAGACGTCACTTACAAGACCCACTGTTTTTTTACCCTTGATTAACATTCTGAGATCAGGTAAAAAATTTGACAAATTTACAGTTGATAATTCACTTTTCTTTAAAATATTTTATTTTTGAAATAGGATAATTCCAAAATCAGGCTACATAGTCCCGCCTATACATAAATAAAGACTTATCCTGGGAATTATGTGTTTGATTAGTGAAAGAACAAGCGAGGTACTATGAAAATTCTACAGGCCTACTGATCACAATAAAGCTTAAGGATATCTGAATGCTGTGCATAAATGTTTTGGTCAAGGTATTCATTTTGTATTTAATAATGATCTATCAGTGTAATGACCGCCTCGGTAGCCTAGTGGTAGAGCGTTCGCTTCGAGTGTGGGAGGTTGTGGGTTCGATCCCCGGTCGCGTCATACCACAGACGTAAAACATGTGCGGATCCAGCCAATTTTCCCAGAGGGGGTCCGACCAACCCCTCACTACGACAAAGATGTGTGGCTATACACATTTTTGATGCGTGTTTTTTGTGGCTGCTAGGCGTTTACAACTTGTAACCCCACCCCGTGGGAGGGGGTCTCCCCCTGCTTGTCGATTCATGACTCGCAAGTGCCCTTTCGGCCAGTAGCACCCTGCCCTTTTGAAAATCAGCGCTTCATTTCCTGCATTCTGGGGCATTTTAGGAGCATTTAAGAACACCTTTTCCACTGCAATTTTATATACAGTATACCCTTATTTTCTCGTTTTTATGAGCTCACCTGTTAAATTTGGGAAAAATAATAAAATTAAGTTTTCTTAAAGGTAAAATTCTTTGTTTCTTTGAGATAATTAACATAAACATGAATTATGTTGAGGTCATATGTAGCAGCAGCCACATACACAGCAGCCACATACACTTTGAATACGGTCCTAATGTTGCCTTTTCGAAAAACCATTTTCTTTCCTTCTCTTCTTTTTTTTTTTTTATTTTCCGGGGGTGGGGGGGTCCGGACCCCTCTGGATCCGCGCATGTAAAAAATGGTACTAGCAGCTTCCTCACTTGGCGCTCAGCATTAGGAGGATAGTGCTAGGACTGGTCAGCCCGGTGTCAGTATAATGTGACTGGGAGGGGTATCATGCCACGTGTCTACGGCGTGATATTCCAGTGAGGCAGCAGTATAAAGCTGGGCATTGTGCTCACTGCTACAAGCTACAAGTAGACACCGTTGTTTATATGACTGAAGAATTGTTGAAAAAGACGTTAAACCCAAACACACACACACACTATCAGTGAAATGGTCAATTTTATCAAAAGTCATATTTTGAATTTTTTCCCAAGGAAAAAAAATGACAAGGGAAAAACTGGGCTGTTACAACAGCCTTAACAGGTAAGAACACTTTAACCAATGTTAACAAATTGTCTGCAATTTTCAAAACTGTAGGAAAGATCTATTTTCTTGCAAGTGTGATCCAGACTCCACTAACAATGTGCAATCTCTTTATACAGCAGAGAAACAGATTTCTAATATCAAAATTGGATTTGGCTGGATGGATCGACAGATTCAAAACAAGACACAACATTGTATGCAGGGCTGTAAGTGGAGAAAGTGGATCAGCGAATGACAACACTGTAACAGAATGGAATGCCTGCACTTCTGAGTGGATAATTCCCCCAGCGGGCCAAAAGATCTACTTTTAAAAGTTTTTGACTGTACGGAACACGGATCTAAAAAGCTGAACTTGATAACAACTGGAAAGTTAAACTAGAAAGGGCAATCATGTCGAGCCCATTATTTGTTGATACACAGCCTGAATGGCTCAAACATATAAGCCAATTAAAACAAGTTTATTTTAATATCTTGACACAAGTTATTTACAAAAACAATCATCTACACAGACACACACAAAAATTTCTAAGTCCACAAAAAAATCTTTACCAGGTACAGATATGTCAATATACACCTAAACATTTGAGGTACCATCCATGTTTTTCCACAGAAAAGTGGTCTCAGTTTTTCCCTACGGCCAATAATAAAAAAGTTACAAAATAAGCTATTTATAGTGACAACAAAGGGAAGTAATTCTCTGAAAAATGTTGTAAGTCCACAAATAAGGGATCTCCCAAATAATAAAAAGATTGATTGATGCATGTCAAAGTTATGGCCTAAGATCTTATTTGACCTTTGACCTAAATGTGACCTTGACCTTTGATATAGGGGCCTTGGGTTTGTGTGTGATACTCCGTCTCATTATGCAAAATAATAATAAGATTGACTGATGCATATCAAAGTTATGGCCTAAGATCTTACATGACCATTGACCTAAGTGTGACCTTGACCTTTGATAGGGGCCTTGGGTTTGTGTGTGATACTCTGTCTCATTATGCAACATAATAATAAGATTGATTGATGCATATCAAAGTTATGGCCTAAGATCTTATATGACCTTTGACCTAAGTGTGACCTTGACCTTTGAGATAGGGGCCTTGGATTTGCGCGTGATACTCTAGTCTAATTGCGGCAAACTTTTATGCCAAATAATAATAAGATTGTTCAATACATGTCAAAGTTATGGCATGGACAAACTTAAATTTTGACCCCCAGAATGTGACCTTGACCTTTGAGGTAGGGGTCATGAGTTGCACAGCACTCCGTCTCATTGAGGCAATCAACTATGATGAATAAAAAAGATTGCCTTATGCATGGCAAAGTTACAGCCTGGACAAAGCTTATCTGGAGCTCTGAAAAAATATGGAAAGACTTGGAAAGAAGTATTAACTGAGCTAAAACTAAGAAAACAAGCAACAGGGCTCCAGATAAGATGCTTATTAGCGTAAATTACGCTTTGAAATAATGCATAATACGCATGTCTGATAATTTTTATGCGTATAAAAAGGTATATGAAATTGCAGAAACGCACGCAACGGCTTTTTACTAGCGTAAACAAAATCTGAATCGTGTGGATACTTTACGTAAAAGAGAACGGTCGACATTAATTCCTCCACTTTGAACGTACACACGCATTGAATGGTACTCTATACACCTAGGTTAAATGTTATTACACTCAATGCATGCATAAATCAAATAGATGGGAATTAATATGGATGGTACAATAGTGTATTTTAAAGCAGTGTCGATTTAAAATAGCAACTTCTAGTGCAGAGTAAACAACAAAAATGTCTCTTTCTATGAATGTAAATAGTGAACAAACACTACGCATTCTTTAAACCAACTAAAATGATCCCCAAAACATAGTTAAAGATATATTAAATATTCTATTGGATTCAGTAGCGAGGGTGAAGCGATTGCATGCCAAGGGAGAAAAAAAGAAGCAGAAACTTAAATGCTGAATATTGAAACCGTAGTGAACTGCAAGGGAACAAATTCACGGGGGCTACTCCCAATAAATATGTTATAAAACTGATTTCTGGTTTTGCACATTTACAAATTCTGAGCAGTAAAATTACTCCTAGTCAATTTCAAATTTTACCATCTTACTCATTCACAAAAATTATGATGAGTAAATACTCATAGGCCAAGAAAATTATCTGGAGCCCTGAAGCAAATTCGGTGAATTGGTATCCCCTGCCAAACGGGATAAAGGTTTCACTCTTGAAGAAGCATTCTTCGCCCGCTTAGCTCAATAGGGAGATCGCAGATCTATGGATCACAGGGTCACGAGTGCAGGGCCCGATTGCCCTATAGCAGTTAAAATTTGTACCATGTTTTACTGAAATCCTTCTAACCATGTCTGAGGTATGACTCTGGACGGACTGAACATGGACTATCTATATATAAAAATCGCCTGCTGAAAAATGATTTGTCGTTACATATATAACTACCAATTTTCACTTTTCGAGAAAATCTAAGTTAAAGTTTCAACTCACCAAAACTTTTTTGCTATAAAAGCTTTTATGAAAACTCCATAGCAGCTATGCTTTGACAATTTTATAGGCAATGTCTGTCCTTTAAAATTCTCCTCAGCGTTTATTATTCAGTCAAAATTTTGATTTAATGTTTGTACTAGATACCACATTTTCTCATAGTGAGTGTTCTGGATGACACATAACAATTTTTCTCATGTGACAACATTCTGTTACTTGATTGGCTGATTGAGATAAGACATACTGTTTCGGAAAAGGTGGTTAAAATATGGAGATACAACATTTTGATATTTTCAGTACGTGAAAACTAGACCACCTAGGTAAGTAAGGGGTGTGTCAGGACATACGGCATTTCAGATCTGATTTAACTGCACCAATATCTCAATTTTGAAAAAATGGAGATACGACAAATCATTTTTCAGTAGGCAAAATGTACTAAGTACAAAGGGCTATAAATCTTGTCTCAAGCAATCAATTTATAACTTGCAGGGCCACATTTTTTTACAGCAGATAACACTCCACTATGCTTAATTGAAATGCTACCAACCAATTATGAGCCATAGATATGGTTTCGGATGGACGGATAGACATACTGCATGTACTGAAGGACAATGCAAAAAAAGTAAATTCCTCTGCCTTTGGCAGGGGAAAAAACACAGGACTGGTATGGAGACATTGGCATGTGTAAATCTGTGTTTGGGAATGTATGCCAGTTGGGTTATAGGGTGCCGATGAGTTATATTAAGATACAATATCAAGAAACTGAATTTTGGAAATAAAAGAAAACCAATACGGAGATTGTACATTTTGGCTTTTTTGAGCCAATCCTTATGATGAAGTCACCAGTATGAAAATAAGTTTGCAAAGATCTTTTTTTTGTCTGTTAAAGACTGTCAATCACATTTTGGCAACATTGTAGGCGTAAAAAGAATGTTTCCAGTATCCTGACCTACTCTAAATTTTTGGCCCGACCCTAAATGTTTTTATGGCCTTGGTGATTTTTTTTTTCAAATTTTTAACAAAAAAGTTGCAAAACTGCAATTTTTATGCTTTGACTTACTGATGCTCTAAATGCATAGCCCCCTTATTTGTATTCAAATGCAAATAAAGAAGATTTGTATTCATTTTTTGACATGAAAATAATTTCCGAAAAGTCTCACTTCATAAAAAAACAAGGAGCAGCGTTTAATAAACGCTTGATGCCCCCAATGGCATCCTTGTCAATAGATTTTGCACCTAAGTCCAAAACGAGGTCAAGGTCAAGGTCAAACTGAGGTCAGGTGATGTCTGAAGATGAGGAATGGTCACAGGTTACATCTGCATTAGTATCAAGTCATTTTAGTAAGAGGTATTGATGCTAGACGTAACTGTCCCATTTGGTTAACCAAGAGATGGCCCATATAAAGCAACCTAAGTCCAAAATGAGGTCAAGGTCAAGGTCAAACTGAGGTCAGGTGATGTCTGAAGATGAGGAATGGTCACAGGTTACATCTGCATTAGTATTAAGTCATTCTAGTAAGAGGTATTTATGCTAGACAAAACAGTCCCATTTGTTTAACCTCGTACGGACGGACGTATGAACGGACAGGACAATCACTATATGCTTCCCGCATCAGAAGATGCTGGGGGCATAAAAATTTACTGACCTACCTACCTTAATTTTTTTGAGCAGGTTACTGGAAACAATTTTTTACGCCTATATGGCATTTTTTATTTTTTGTGTATTCTGTTCAAGACCTATTTAAGAGAAGAGTTTGATCCTTATTAACGATGTATGTTTTTATTATTTTTTATTAAGTTTTGATATTACTCCCCTTTTATACAAAAATATTCTGACAAAAGATGGAATATTTCATTTGATTTAAATATAATTTCTAGTTTTAAATTCGTGTTTGAAAGATATTTGAATATTTCAAAAATCTTAACCAAAAAGGCAATAGTAAAAATAGTATGAAGTTTGCCAATTTATTTATTACTAGCATTATTTCCTGTCTGGGCACCAGATAGGTAAAGGGAGGTAATAAAAAATTTACAAACTAGAATTTCTAAATGAATATCGACTAATTATATATTTGTCAATGTAAATCTTTGACAATATAATTAAAAGTTGTTTATTTATATCATACATTCAAAATATTTTCATAGTCTTGGTTGGGAAACCACCATAACAAAACCAAATTTTAAACAAGAACTGTTTGTAAAACATGTATGCCCCCCATGATAGGTTCTATTTCAGTCCCTGGTGATCACTATGACCACGACCTATTAACTTAAAAAACAATAGGGGTCATCTACTTCATAAGCTCAATACTGAGCAGAAAGAATTTTCAAGGTTAATGTCACCTTTGACTTACTGACCCCAAAACAATATGGTCATCTAATTCTAGAGCCAAATTTTGCCACCAAATTTGAATATTCTGGGTCAACTGGTTCTCAAGCTATTCAGAAGAAGTAGTTTTGAATGTTCAGGTCCCTGTTACCTTGGCCTTTGACCTATTGACCCCAAAAACATAAGCCCTGTTATGCTATCAAGTTTGATGGTTTTGTGTCATGTGGTTTTCAAGTTACCATGCAGAAATAGTTTTCAATGTTCAGGTCCCTGTGCCCTTGAACTTTGACCTATTGACCCATCTCCTTCATAAACCCAGTCATGCTATCAAGTTTGAAAGTTCTAGGTCAAGTGGTTCTCAACTTATTATGCAGAAACTGTTTTCAATGTTCATACCCCAGTGACCCTATTAACCTTAGACTAACTGAACCAGTCATGTATCTAGATCTATCTAGCCTTACTTATTTGGCTTATCAGGATGACTTATTTTATGATCTGTTATTTTATAGTTGTCATCCCTCTAACATAGACAGCTACAGTCAAAAGTTATCACGCTGTCCCCAAACGTCCTAGCTATTAGATTCTCTATTTGGACTAGTATCTATCTATATAATAATAAGGTCAACTCCTCTCCCGAGTGTTACAGACATCTGCAACATGTACTTTATATACACAATAATAAATGTCTATAAGTTTAAAGTTCTCAACTCAAGTTATTGAGCAGAAACCAGTTCAGGCTCCTATGACCTTAACTTCTGACCTCTTGTCCCCCGAAGACAAAAGTGTCATTTACCCACAAAGCCCATTTGAAGGTTCGAAGTCAAATTCCTGGTTATTTGTGGAATTTTGTGTCGATTCGCCGTAAAACCCAACTCACTCACTCAATTTGCAAATGACATGGCATGAAACGCTTTTGTTATTCTGAATAACTCCATACCAGCATCATTTTCCCGCCAATATGTCACAATGTCAGTAAGCCCTACAACAATCAGGAATCCTGGTCAGCCCAGCCAATCCTTACCTTCTAAAATGAAATAGGTTGCCACTTCTTAACACTCTGACACATGTATATAAAATTAGTTCCTGAAGAAACTGGACCCCGTAGGTAAGAGACTACCAATTGTTTTCCAATAGACTTCTAGTATATACGGGTAATTCTACGGAACCTTGTATTTTCATGTCCCTGTTAATTTCAAGTTTTTCGGACTTCCAATATTTCAATAAATGAAGTTTTCTTTCATGTTTGTGAAGAAAGGGCTAACAAACTGTCGTCCAAAACTAAAATTTATCCATAAACTTGGTTATTTTTGTGAAACTGCCATTTGATCCGAATGAAGGCTTTTGATGTTGCAATGTCCCCAACAAAGGGGTACATAAATGAGACACCCAACTGGACAGAGATAAAGCCTAATTCAAATGTAAACCCTTCAAATTCCTACTGTTTAGAGTTGCTTAAAGTAAATAAAATTATTTAATTTTGTTTTGGTTGTTCTAATTCCACCTAAAATGCATTTAAAATTTGTCCCCCATCTTTGTGTCATTACCGACACGAAGACGATAACGATGTGATTTCCTTTCAATTATTAACAATATACCAGAACCGTATGACGTCATTGGTAGTTCTCGATGGCGCGAAAATTTGTAAATAGCATGCTGTAATGGCGGACGCCCATGAGATCAGCGATCCAGTATACATTATATGGCGTGTACGGCCTTCTATAAATCGAAACATGCATAACTAATCACACTTTTTTCAAGAACTATCTTAATTTCATCAAAATATCGGACGAAAAATATGTGAAGAAGGACTTTATTTAAGCAATTTTCGTGCGAATGTGATGGCCCGCGAGATCTGTTCACATCTTTGGCATGGCGGGTGAAATTCGTTTGATAAAACGTTTCTTCTGTTCCTATAAAATGTAGCAAATATTGTCAAAATGTATAAATCTACTGTAATGCAGTTAAACAATCAGTAGTTTTTTTTAATCACTTCTTGGGTTTGTTTACATGACTGACTAATTAGAACGGACAAACATTACCTTCTTCTCTAGGCTCTGATGTGATGAAGTTGTACGGGGGTGGCTATATAGTTTTGATGATGTCCCGCGACCTGAGCGAAAGGGTAGTGGAATTGCCCTGTTCTACAGAGATAAGGTTTCAGGAAATCCGTCTGAAACTTTTGAGTCCTTTGAATATGCTGAGTGGAAAGTTAATAGCAAAAAAATGTTTTCCTGATAATTGGTATTTATCGGCCACCGTACTCTGAAAAACACCCAGTTACAGAAGCAATGTTTATGAAAGAAATCACAGACCTATTGTATTAGAACAACTTTCACTGAGAACTGATGGAAGATTTGACCTCAATTTGGATATGAAATCAGATAACTATGCAAAACATATTTTGCAATGTCTTGAGGCTTTTGGATTGGTTCAAAGAGTTAAAAATCCAACGCACAATAGTGATAGATCTAGTTATAGTTTGGACTTGAACATCACTAAAAAACGAAATCTATTTTCAGATGTAACAGAGCCCTTATCTGACTATTTCATCTCCTACTATTGCTTTGTCAGTCGTTACGTAGAACAGAAACTGGAAATATCACGGTGTGCGATGAT
Organism: Mercenaria mercenaria; assembly: GCF_021730395.1. Lineage (NCBI taxonomy): Eukaryota > Metazoa > Mollusca > Bivalvia > Venerida > Veneridae > Mercenaria > Mercenaria mercenaria. The sequence continues at coordinate 39,536,765 of NC_069378.1, forward strand.
AACTTGCAGAAATACCTTTCAGGTTTAAATGAACTGACTGAAAGATCTTCGAATGTAAATGATTTTCACAAAATCTACCTATGATATTATTCACAAGCATGCTCCTCTCAAAATAAAAACCATAGTTTGTAGACCAAATGTGCCATATGGTATTCTGGATACTTGTAATTATTAAAATAGTTTAAAAGATCAATGGAAAATATTTACTTGAAAGATAACTACTAGATTAATAGAAAAAGCATACAAAAGGGCCGGAAATAGTTACACTGCTGCCATAGCAACATCAAAGAATAAATACTATCAGTCTAAAATCTGTGAGACAGAAGGTGATGTAAAGAAACTGTACGGGGTAACTTCCTGTCTGCTCGGTCGCACGAAGGACAACCAGTTACCACCACACACCAATGATGTTACTCTTGCCAATGACTTTTTGCGGTTCTTTGCTGATGAAATTACCAAACTGAGAAAAGACTTAGATAATATAACCCCTAGAACAGCAAATTATGAGTCTCAAATGTTAAACAAGTCAGTGAACGATGCGACAATGACTGAGTTTAAAAAGAAATTGAAGTCATTAAAATAATCAAAGAATCAAACTCAAAAACTTGTGAACTTGATGCTTTTTCCTACACATAAACTGAATGAAAATATTCAGTTCTTTGCTCCAGTTGTTACTGAAGATCAATAGATCATTATCACCTGATGTGTTTCCAAGTGAGTGAAAAAGTTTAATGATAAGATCATTATGGAAGAAGAAGGATCTTCCCTTAAAACGGAACTATAGACCTGTGTCAACCTTGTCATTTCTATCAAAAGTACTTGAGAACTCAGCCCTGAAACAAATAACTTAGCATGTTGAAGTCAATAATCTACTTCCAGCATATCATAGTGCATACCGAAAATGTCATGGTGTAGAAACAGCAATGATTTAAATGTATGTATAGCGATTTATAAGACGGTATTGACAAGGATTTTGTACCAATCATGGCTATGAAGAGAAGTGCCGCATTTGATACCTTCAGTATTCCAATAGTACTTCAAGTTCTTTATGATGACTTTGGGATTAACTGGGTTAATAAAATATGTAAAAAGATCCTTTGGAAGCAAAGAATGCAACCAAGAAGAATAATAGCAGACTCGGTTTGATTGTGTCTGTTCATGAGAGGTTATGAAATGTGCAACACCTTTCACGCCCCCTAGCACCGGCTTAAGTGGAACTCTATTACACATATGTTGAATGAACTCCATGATCCCAAAGGACCAGAAAATATAACAACAATCTTATTTGACGAAAAGAACAACGTAAATGGTTGTTGATAATGCATTTTCAAACATGGAACCATTGAAATTTGTTGTGCCTCAGGGCTACTGTGCAGGTCCCGTCATTTTAACCATGTATATCGCTGCTCTCAACAAAATTTTCAGAAATACTTAAATGAATTGTATGGATATGCAGACGACCATAAAAACATTCAGAATTCAAGCTGGAAATGTGCAAAATGAGACAAGCAAATGAATGTCTTTATGATGTGATCTTGTGGATGACAAAGTTTAAATTGAAAAATGAACAATTCAAAAACTAAGCTAGATCATCACGTAAGGAACTAAGCATCAGTAAGCAAAAGTGAACATCTTAAGTGTGAATGTTGGTGGATGTACAGTGAAGTCTTTTGATCCTGTAAGACACCTAGGTGTATTAATATCGATATGTCCAGCTAAGAAATCTGAAAGATATTCGTAAATATCTGTCACAAAAGTCCACAAAGATCATGGTGCATGGACTTATCCATTCTCATCTTGACTTTTGCAATGGCCTTTTCACCGATATCCCTACCTGTCAAATCAACAGACTTCAGAGAGTGGAAAACCAAACAGCTAAATTGTTACCAATGCTCGAAATGGTCAGCCTACAACAGAAATTCTAAAATCTCCTCAATGGCTGCCTGTAAGGACTAAAGTTATGTTCAAAATTCTTGTTCTTGTATTTCGCGCTGTACAAGGAAAAGCTCCATCTTATTTGGTGTGTTGTTGAAATGTGCTCAAGGAAAATACAAACTAACATTCAGTTTACTGTCCCAAGAACAAGAACGAGACTCGCTGATAGATCCTTTGCTATTGTTAGACCAAAATGGTGCATTTCTATTCTATACAAGTTATGATATATTTAGGGGTTGCTAAAGTATACCATGTAAAGAGAAAAAAATCAGAATAGTAGTTGTTTCTTCCCGTTCTTCCAACTGAACTATTCAGTAGCCATGGCAAACACACCGAAACGGTCAATTAAGACTATTTCGTGGAAAGTATCATTGCTACTGTAAAGGCATCTTACTTTTCATCAATACATTTCTCAATGCAAGAAATGACAATTTTGTATGGATTAATTTCTGTTGGTCAGAACTTAATTGGTTATTCTGAACTATTTATATAAAGCCAGAAAATTTTGTTTGGGATAAAGCCTCGACTCGGCCAACTTATGAGATTAGAAAATACATTTGACTGCTGAGAATGTGTTATAAATAAAACAATATCATGTTTTCAATGATGATAGGAAAGGTATTGGACCAGTTTCGAATTTTAGCTACGTTGATTATCCCAAGATCATTTACTTTTGAATATTGTAAATATGTTACCAACCAATACGATTGATATGTTTTGCCACCTAGGAATATATTTTATCGACTTTAGAAATGACAGTGCTAATTTGATTTTAATAATTGTCGTTAGCTTTTTTTGATATCTTGATGATGTTTTGGTGCGTTGTAGTTGTTTTATTGGCTCCTGGTTTTGATTGATCTAAACGTGTCTAAAAGCGAAAGAAAATTGGTTATTTTCTTTAAAAGGACGACAAAAATGATAGATTTCATTGAATTAATTACTTCAAACCTCCAAACAGTTGGTTCTGAACTGTATCAAATCACTCCTTAAAGGCGTGAACGTTCGTTTATGCGGGTGAGACACGCCTTATGAGGTTTGCGGAAGACACGTATTACCAGTGACTGGAATAAGTAAAGAGAAACGACAATTTTCCACTAGTTTTATTTTAGATTTTGGAGTGGATTGTTAGAAAATATTTCTAAAAGACGGTGTCAGTATGAATTATTTGGTTATTTCAGTTGGTCTAATATTGCTTGTAGCTGCACAAGTAAATGCAGGTATGGTTTTCTTTCACGTTACATTTTGTTCCAACAAGTAAAACAACTTGCTGAATATTTTATGATTTTCTTTAGGTCAAAAATGTTTCAAGCCTTTATTTGGAAGTTTTTTGCTAATATTAACACTTTCGAGACCGACATTCCATCATGTGTTAAACATATTCTAATTGATTTTTTTTTTTTTGTAAAAGTTTCTTCGCTTTTCAGTCAATATAACGAACGAAATTGTTTATGTCTGAAAAATTATTGGTTTTGTTTTAATGTTGGTTTCACTCAACAAAGTTTTTCTTTAAGTGTACAATGTATAAGCTTCCAAGTGTTACTTTTATTTTAATTCTCTCGTTGAAACTAAGACTTTAAATAATAATATCTATTTTTAGCATTTCTTTTAATAGTATTGAACCTTTTTAAAATATTGTTCAGGACAAAAAGCAACTATTGAGGAAGCCATTGCTGAACGTAAGGCTTTAGACATTTTTACTTTTGTAAATTTTTATAAGGACTGTTTGCATGTTTTTCACGTTACTATTGCGTGTGTCAGGGATTCATTCGACAGGGATAACTTTGACTTACACGTGGCTTTGAAACATGATGTGGGTAAGAGTGAGGCTAGGTGCACTTTAAGCTCCAAATTTGTTTAAATTCCCCAGTGGTGTTTTTGCCACTGACTGTTCCAAGGCGATGCTCAACTGTGTTCCTTTATTTGTTCGTTTTGTCCTTATGTGGCTTTGCGTGTGAGTGTGTGTATTGTTCTTTTGCACGTCCGCATGCTGATTTGCGCTTTTCGTGGAGGGGCTAATTTCCTTTTTGGAATGTGGTCTTCCCTGTTGGATATTTATTCTTGTTTTTTCGTCATTGTTAGCTTTGATTAAATACATGTATTAAATTTTCATTTTCACATTTCATTTAGATATATTTTGCATGGCCAGAAATAATGATATACGTGTTAATTTTTCATTTTTTTTTTGTTAACTTTGCGCTTATTTGTATCTTCATTCTTTGATCCTTCATAATTATATCTATATCTAGCAATGTGATAATACATTGACTACCAAACATTCACTGAAATATTTACTTTTTAGCAATGTTATGATATATTGTTTACTTTTATTTTTGTAAAATTAATGATATCTTAATTGTTTACTGGTCATGAATAGTTATATTCATTGAATGTGGATATAAGAATATGATCCTATTTATTTCAAACACTTACAATAAACACAAGTTCCCCAACGTTGGTATAAGGCTACAATCAAACCGAGCCTGCAACATTTTCGTTATGTCGTGTTGGGCTACCTGTGGTTTTCCACCTTTTCTATTTCCAAATTGCATGCATATTGGCCCACATATAATTTGTTGTTGCTGTTGTTTTTTTTTTTTTTTTTTTTTTTTTTTGTTTTTTTTTCAATTTATTTATTGTTCAGTGGTTATTTGGGTTTCTCTAGCACTTCAGTTTAATGTCTAAATGTAAAACGCGATGCTATGTGACAGTACTAATCATTTACAAATTCACTTCTGTCTTATCTGATGAAGAATAAATTACAATCTGCAACAGCTGTGGTGTATTAATTAATGATTTGTCGTTCCTGGATCCTGACCGTTGTGTGTCTGAATCTTTGTAGAACAATTAAAATGGAGATATTTTTCGCAAAACTAAATTGATTACTTCCTTGCTGTATTATTATTAACAACTGTTAATTACTGTTTAGACTAATTTTTGTATTAAAGGTTTTCCTTTATTGGTCTTTAAACGTACAGAAATACGATTCATATTATACACTTTTTACGAGCTCCAATGATTGTAAACGAAACTTAACAAATCTTAAATGTCTTGTTTAGTACTGAATCAATCGTAATATTAGAAGTCTTATTTGTCGAAATAATAATACAATTACATGTGTAATTTATTTTAAGTTCTTTGTGCTGTCATAATAAAATGTCTGTTTAAGTAAATATTATTTATTCTAATGCATATGTAACGATTATATGCACTCGATGATTTTAATATATAAATACGCAAGGAATATTTACATCTTATCTTCTTAGCTAAGGTTCCTTTGCTTATTTTTAATGGATGATTTAACAAATTCTCTTCATGAAACGAATGCTGTTGCAACAGTTGGTTTAATGGTTAAATGTTGTGCGTTCTGACACGTATTTTTCTACCCACAGACAAGTCCAATGATGGTTGTGTGTGTATATCTTCCAACTTTGGCTGTGAAAATATAAAAGGAAAGATAAAGATGGTTCAAAAAGGCTGGTGCAATACTAGATGCTGCAATGAACGTAAGTAGTATCAGAATTAGTTTTGTAATAAAGGAATGTATTTAGAGTTCATTGGATTTTAAGAAATACCGTGAAAGAAGATCTTAAAAGTAAGATATTGTTTTTTTTTTTATATTTTTGTAAAAATATTGAAGACAGTAAACAGTTTTAAAACAATGTAACCTTTTATCATAAGAAAACATACTGCATTCGTATACCATTTTAGTTTATATTAATGCAAAATATAAAAAAAAAATATCAGTCTAACATTTAGTTCTCAACTTTTCGTTCGAGACATTTTGCTTTTCGTCCTTGTCGCGAAAACTGACTTAGCAACATATTTTCAAAACGCTACAGCAAAATTGTTAGCTCTGATTATCTATGTTTCGAGAAGAAAAGAGGCGTAATTATGCAAAAGTTGAAAACATAGGGTTCCAAAACAACATAGAATACTAAGACATAATTCAACGTAGTAAGCTCGGACAGTTGAAACATGTTCCCAATTTTATGAAATATTTTTATGAAATATATATATACACTATATATGCGAAAGTTAGCTGCTGTGTTGACTTTTTGTGTGAATTGTCCAACCATAACATTAAACAATTACTTCGAAATAAGTATTACGAAGCCATATCTATATCTGATGCATATCAAATTCAAAGGCTCAGTCGGCTACAATAATTGTTAAACATACAATACGTCGTCATATGAAAAACGTGCATGACATCATATGAAGTTGCCCAATTGAAAGCATGCGTTTTGATACATCAGGACATTTGCTATTCCGACAGTCGCCGTTTGTTGATGGTTTCTTCATTCCAGAAATTATTGCCTTTAAAAATATCAAAAGAAAGAGAGAAGAAAATAAGAATGAATTGTTGTTATTTAGTTACCAGCTAAGTGTAAAATAAATTGTATTGTTTAAAGGTTGTTGTTATTGTGCAGATGTCTTCGGCTTAATACATTTTATGAACAGCGCAGTGTATTAAATATCAAGATGGTACTATATAACCATAATTTATGCCATACTTAGCTAGACCTACTTTTGTCCAAACAATTCAGAACTAAATTTGAAATCAATAAAATAATAATAGGTGTTTTCACATCTAGATGTGCGCAAAATTCAGTTTATAATTTTTTTTTATTTCGCCTTTCAGCTGCTAAAGGCGAAAAGCGAGAGTGTAGATGTATGAATATCAGTGAATGCCCGGATGAATACCCAAATGAACAAGGGGATTGTATCAACATGGTGGAATGTTGCCCATCCAAAGCTCAGAAAAAGAAGAAAACAGAACTTTAACAAACATGTGGGCACTTCTTTCAATTAAAGCTTCTTTGATGGGAAACTACTTCTAGTGTTGCAATTTGCACTTCATTATTTAATTTACGGTAACATAGTCAACTTTTCACGAATTAAGCTTTGACATTTTTTTATCTAACAGAAACAACAAATAAATAAGTAGAAAAAATAAAACAAGTGATAAAGCATTTGCTGAGCAGCAGTAAACAGGCCGAGAACTGTTATCAAAAGTGGTGTAAACAGTATAAATATAGTTCAAAATGTATGACACAAGAAGAAAATTCTTCGTCTAAATCCACGAAAGAGTATATTGTAAATTTAATATTTTGTTTATTTTCTACTGCAGTGACCTTGAGATACCCATCATAACAGCGATATGGACAAGCAGGGAAGCGACGCAAGTGACATTAAACCATGTTTAATAGTTACTAACATTAAAACATAGTGTAAAGTGCAAATCGACAAGCAAAATACTATTTCAATAGTTTAGCAGAAAATCAATAACAACAACAACAACAACACACACACGCACACACGCACGCACGCACACACGTCCCACTTTATATAGACCTATTTAAAGGAGATCATACTTATTTATACTACTCATGATACCTCCACCATTAGTGGTTATATTAATTCAAGTGCCCTTTCCAAAGCAAAGTTGAGCATGCAATCAACTTATATTTCAAAAATGCCATTAGTAAGAACTATTCTAGTAGACATTGTGAGTTTGATCATAAAACACGCTCATACTTGCAGTCATTTAGATATTTTTAGACAGTCATTATTTACAAATAAAACATGTATCTTCGTACGTTTCTCATTTGAATAAAAATGTTGACAGTTTTATTAAAACGTGTTTGTTTTTACTTTTTGTCCATAACAGTAAGACACGGTGGGGAAACCAAGAATGCAACGTCATCAAAAAGCAGCTCAAATGAGATGGCAACACACAAATTTACGTCGATTCAGGTAAGAAAAGTCATGTAACTTTTTTATTACTGCAGCTTTCGACTCGAGATAAAGAGCACCGTACCCGGCCTGGAGTATACTATTCTGCGGTAGTGTTCCATGTTGTACGTATAGCTTGGTTTTTGCTCGAAAACGCGAACAGTTGGCAAAGAGGGTATGAGCTGTACCACACTTTTGTTTAAGAAAGTGAGTTTTGATTGTATTTTCGTGAAATGAGGACAGATTTGACGCTCATTTAATATCAGTGACGAGCATAATAGTCAACCACTGTTTTATTTTGCTATTTACAAGGATATCTGACGATATTTTATTCAAAACAAACAACATTATTAAAATGAGAACATCCACACTGACGACTTTGTTGGAGAACATTCACACTCTTAATTACCATTATTGCAGTTATGCTTCCTAAAAGCTATGTCTTAGGCAGTCAAGCTATGTTGTTCAACAACCAGTGTCGTCTATACATACAATCAGCAGTTCTAACCATTTACCTCGAGTCTAGACTAGTTAAAATAGATCTGCCTAATCATATGGCAATGGCTGAGCACATGTTAGGCTAAGATTAATCTCTGTGTATAGTGTGGCATAAGGACACGGTGTTCAGATTGGTTGCATCTTAGGAAAAAAAGTCCTGTAAACAAAGTTTCAAAGCAAATTGTATTGTTATTTTGTTTATAACTATATCCACCCCAAAGTGCATAAAACACGGATAGTTAGTATTTTAACTAAATATTATAACTAAGATATTTTAAATCTTATTTCAGCAAATGGAAGTCTCTTTCAAATATCAAATACAATCCAACCTTATACATAAAAAGGGCATTATCACTTACGGTGATTATGCACATTTGATAAACCAGCAGAAAGGCATACAATGTATTATCATTGCGTAGACTAAAGCCTGGGTTCTGCATACGGAACCGAAATTCATTTATTGAATGGCAATCCCATGACAACAGTATTATATTTCTAAAGATAAAACGTGATATTGAAATTGTTCGAACAATAAATAGTTCTAAATAGTGTCTTTAAATCAGCTTGAAATGCGCTGATCTCTTAAAATAAAGGCAACGTCTATAGCCTAGTGGTAGAGCGTCCGCTTCGAGCGCGCGAGGTTGTGGGTTCGATCCTAGGCCGCGTCATACCAAAGACGGGAAAAATGGTATCAGTAGCTTCCTTACTTGGCGCTCTTCTCTCATACCCTCGTGGAGATCGATCCTATCAGGAATGAGGGGTCGAGAGTGAATAATATAAGTTGTAGAACTTCCATCACAATCGACCTAAAATGAATTCAGTATAAACTAAAATAAAGGCACACGTAAGACCGTAGCTTATATTTTCGACTGAGAAGATTCATTAAAAGCTTCATTGGGGACAATTTACTTTTGAAAAGATGATTTCCTATAGGCACATATTACAAAAAGTTACTTAAGGTCAAAACATTTTGTTAAGCAGAAAAAATCACATGACACTATCAATTTCCATTTGCCAAAAGTTGCAAGTTTATTCTATAATTTGGAAAAAATCGGAGTTTAATCGAATTTTAAATCAGTGAAGAAAAACAAATGGATCAGAACTTGTAGAACTACCTTAGGCAACATACGGGAAAGATTTTCATGTGACGCCTTCAACTTTCGTCAGAATTTATACACCTTTCCACACTCCTCACATCCTTGGTTTTCTCTCTCCGCTGTGACTGTCTTAAGTGATCCCGCAGAGCAGGTTTTCTGGCTGAAGCTTAGCCCCTAATATCGCACTTCAATCAAATGCTGATTTATTAAAATAAATTTCCCATAATTTGAAATGTACTGCAATGCTATTGGACAAAAAATAATTTTCAAACATTAAATATTGTTACAACTGTATTAATAAATTTACTAGTTGCGGACATCTTTTGATATTAGCAGATCTTAATAATTTCAAACTATTTTATCGAGCTTGAGCCATATTGTTCATTAATAGTAGTTCAGCCAGGAAAATATTGTTACAACTGTATTAATAAATTTACTAGTTGCGGACATCTTTTGATATTAGCAGATCTTAATAATTTCAAACTATTTTATCGAGCTTGAGCCATATTGTTCATTAATAGTAGTTCAGCCAGGAAAATTGTAAGGGTGTTTAAGTATAGATTTACATACACTTTGTTATCTCGCATATGTAATTGGTGTAAAATTATTTAAATGAAATGAGAAGATTTATTTTTCTTATTATTTGCTACCTGTTTAGTATTTACAATCATTTTGTGAACAAATTTAAGCTCCGCATACAGTATGTGACTTACCGGGTTAATAAACAACTGGAAGTAAATGTTGATTTACCAAAATTAATTTCCCAACGACATTTGTCGTTGAACAACGTAGCTTGACTGCCTAAGGCATAGCTTTTAGGAAGCACAACTGCAATAATTGTAATTAAGAGTGTGGATGTTCTCCAACAAAGTCGTCAGTGTGGATGTTCTCATTTTAATAATGTTGTTTGTTTTGAATAAAATATCGTCAGATATCCTTGAAAATAGCAGAATAAAACAGTGGTTGACTATTATGCTCGTCACTGATATGAAATGAGCGTCAAATCTGTCCTCAATTTACGAAAATACGATCAAAACTCACTTTCTTAGACAAAAGTGTGGTACAGCTCATACCCTCTTTGCCAACTGTTCGCGTTTTCGAGCAATAACCAAGCTAAACGTACAACATGGAACACTACCGCAGAATAGTATACTCCAGGCCGGGTACGGTGCAGTCGAAAACTGCGGTAATAAAAAAGTTACAAGACTTTTCTGACCTGAATCGACGTAAATTTGTGTGTGGTCAGCTCATTTGCGCTGGGTTTTGATGACGTTGCATTCTTGGTTTCCCCACCGTGACATAGCTGTAAAAATATAGAAATCAAAATATTTCTTGAAATGGAAAATTGACACTTTAGTTGGGACTGGAAAATGTTACATTTAGTCAGGAAAATACCAGTTAGAAATGTAATATTTGATTACAATAAAATTGTTTCGGATTTAAACATGGAGCTTATTGTTTCAAGCCGTTGTAATTGTTAAGAATCTAAATACTGTTATCAACCAGCCAGTCATATCATAATGTGTAATTTAAGAAATAATATATCTCGAACAGTGATTTGTCGTTGAATAAAATCATTGTTTGGAGTTATATCAGGAAACGACAATGGTTTTATTCAAAGCAAATCACTGTTTTAGATACATTTATATTATTTCAATTCTAATACGTTATCAAGGATTTTTATGTACATCTTTGACGGTATCCATTACGGATAGTTGCTTGTTTTCTGCTGGTTTCTTTTCCAGCGCGTCGCTATGCCGTTTGACGCTATGATGTCTTTCATTAAATGACATCCACCCAAGTTCTTTTAGCATATCTTTTGTTCTTGTTTGGAACGTTTTATTTGAAATTATTCTTGCAGCTCTATCTTGAATTTTCATTATTTACTCTAAATAACTCGTATTTCCTTGACACCATACAGTACAACAATAATCAAATATTGACATTATATATGCATTATAGAATAACAAGAGCAATAAATGTTATAATCAACAAGAGCAAAAGCTTTTCGTATATCTAAACAAAATACAGTTCCGACATATTTACCAGAATCTATATCTGTAAGCCATGCTTCTATTAGTCTAGATAGTGTTGTATGACATGAATGGTACTGTCTAAATCCTGATTGAGTTTTGTTAATGATGTTAGTTTCTTAAAGAAGGAATGGATCTGATTTGCTATGTGTCTCTCAAATATTTTGGAAATTGTAGGCAAAATAGATATGGGCCTGTAGTTATTTGGGTCTCCTTTGTCACCACCTTTGAATATTGGGAGAACGTAAGCCTCTTTGAGAGCATCGGGAAATAAACCATTTAAAATACTTGTGTTTATTATAAAAGCAATTGACGTTGTAATATGGTCACCACAAACAGTAACGCAATATATTTGGACCGATTCTGTCCAATCCTGTTGATTTATGCATATCTAATTTATCAATATATTTTTTACTTCGAAAGGTGTTATAGGTTCAATAACAAAATATGTATGGGTATTAAGTGAACTATCAATGAAGTCCTTTAGGTTTGAAAAATCTTATTCTACAAAAGCCGTTTTCTTAAAGGTGGATAATCAGATTTTGGCCATATAACGGATTTGTTCGAAACTTTAGCATCTGATCATTTACACTTATTTATGTTCACTTAACACTTAATACAAATTAGATTTTCGCTGGAGGTATTTTTAAAATTTCATTTTCCTATCCTGGTTGCCCAACCAAGATAGAGATATTTTATCATAAGTATAAATTTGATAAACATACTTTGCCTAAGGAAATGTATAAATATTAGACATATTGTAATATATTTGTAAAATATTTGCATTAAAAATTATGTATTTAGATGGAATTCATTAGAAACGCAAGTTTGAAAATTGTTATTACCTCCCTTTGCCTATCTTGGTTGCGCAACCAAGACAGATTGGAAATAAATGAATTCAGAAGCTGCACACAGCTTTAAAACTTGCATTTTGGTTCAGATTGTTCAATAGTTGATATGTCTATCAAATGCAAATGTAAAACTAGACATTGTATCGAAATAAAAAGAAATACCCAGCTTTTTATATACTTTCATATTAAAGGGGAGTAATTACAAAATTTTATAAAAATAATAAAATATACATTTCAAATAGGAATCTAACTGTGTGTAATCGGGCTTTTTGTTCCTTAAATAATTCTCTACCAGAATATACAAAAAGTAAAAAATGTCATTAAATGTTGATTAAATGTGATTGACCACCTTTAATAATATTCGATATATTGGTGAAATGTTCATTTAGCGTATATAATATATTAGTCTGTCCCTCTATAACTCGACCAGTACTCATCAACTTAGCTGGTAATACTATGCCCTCATCTACAGTACTTATGTTTGAGATATTTCTAATATTTTTTCCAAAGATAGCGTGTGTTTTTGCTTTCTTTTACAGCCTGATTGTAAATATCCTTTTTACTTTTCTTAATCATATATGAGACCTTATTACGTAGAATTCTGTACTTTTCAAATTCTTTATTCTTATGCAGGTGGTCTCTTTGAAAAATCGCATGTTTTATTTCTTCATTAAACCATGTTTGCTAAGTATCACGCTAATCTCTGTTTGTTTTAAAGGCGCAATTTTTGAAAGAACATCGTTAATAATATTATAGAATAATTGTAAAGACAGGCTGGGTCATTCACTGTTTCAGTACGGTACCAAATGGCGCAATAAAGACGGTTCATTTCTAAAATTTACTTCATCAAATTTAGCGGTAACCTCTTGTAACAACATTTTATAATATAAAGATTTTTATAATCAAAAATATCATTGGTCTCAACAAAGAAGTGTAATTTTTTTATAGCTCTTTGGTCTCAAGGTCTTGCAAAACCATTAAGTTTTGATATATAGACACCATATGAAGCTGGCCGAGGGACATATCCATCCAAGTAGGGCACATTGACAATTTCAAAGTTTCGTGATAAAACAACGCTAACATTCCCGCGCATTTCATTGACATTTAACGACGTTGATGGATAATGCATCCATTTGTTTTTAGATTTTTACACGTTTTTTGCTAGAATAGCGTTAGCGCATGTTCTGTATTGTATTGTATTGTAAACAACTACGCATCTTGAGAGGTTGTACTGTAATTGTAATTCTTTTTAACTTTGCACCTAATAAGCTTGTTCATCTTTTAACAGTCTGTCCCAGACAAGCGCCTCCCAGTCATATTTAGAATTGATTGTTGGGCAGTACACCGTAGATGTAGATGTATATGTTGTATTGTATTGTATTGTATTGTATTGTATTGTATTGCATTGCATTGCATTGCATTGCATTGCATTGCAAGATGTAGATGTAGATGTGGTATTGTATTGTATTGTATTGTATTGTATTGCATTGCATTGCATTGCATTGCATTGCATTGCATTGCATTGTATTGTATTGTATTGTATTGTATTGTATGCTGCTTTGAATATTTATTTCGTGAAATGCAAAACAAAAACCCACTTTCCGGTCAAAAATACCTTTAATACGTGCACTTTCGGTTTAAAATACCGCAATTATTGTTAGAGCGAAACATTTACCAGTCAGTCTTAAACAACTTTGTGAATCAAATCTTTTTGAATCAAATGACAAAATTCAGCAAGAAAATAAAATGAGCGATATAGATATAACTGTAGAAGGTGTTTTGAAAATGCTAAAGGATCTAAATCCTAACAAGGCGTCTGGTCCGGATCAGCTGTAGATTTAGATTTAGATTTAGATTTAGATTTAGATTTATTCGTGTAAATATATACATCACATTGACACAGTTATTACATACATTGAATTTATAAAGCACATAATATATTAACACAGCTTGGATATCACAGATATTATTGGTGACTAGTGCACAATTATGACATATATAAAAACACAGGATAACCTGTAAAAGCATTGCGGCTTATTTCCAACAGGGTCCTTGAAAATATTGTCATAATGGACAAGAGTATTTAAATAATTTAAATAATAGTAATAGATACAGTTTATGCAGAATAAGTGCACAATTATGTTGTCAGTACATAGACATACATATATTACACGAACAATGTTATCACAATAAAAATCATATCACATAAAATCTACATTTGACTATACTTACAATTAAAAATAGATATAACTGGAATCTTCAGCCAACTTCATATCTAAAATCAAGTGCTTTTTAACTTCCTTTTAAAAAGCATATTTACTCTTAGTATTATGTATAATTTGAGGTAATTGGTTCAAGTCTAAAATACTATTATGATAAAAAGTTGAAGTTGTAAAACCATTTATAGCTGGCACATAAAAATTGGTACTACTACCTCTACTATTATACTGGTGTTGTTCATTACACCTTTTAAAATTTTCTTTAAGATATGCCGGACATTTATCATTAAATATTTTATACACATGATTAAGTCTAAGTTGCTTGTCGCCAAGATTACTTAAAGAACTTTCTCTCGAAACAGCTCTTTTTCTCACTAAAGTCTTCCAGAACTCACTGAGAACTGGTATAGTTCCAGAGGACTGGAAAACTGCTGTCGTTGCACCTGTATACAAAGATGGTCCTAAATATAAAGCCAGCAACTATCGGCCAATCTCTCTGACTTGCATAGCCTCCAAACTTATGGGGCATATCATGGTCTCTAATATCACGCGTCATCTCCACAGCAACAATCTTCTCACACCTTTCCAACATGGCTTCCATTTCAAACATAGCTATGAGACTCAATTATTATCCTTTATACAAGAAATTTTTGACAATCTCCAATCTCGAAAACAAACAGATCTCATGGATTTCTCTAAAGTTTTTGATAAGGTCAGTCATCAACTTCTTCTCTATAAACTCATGAAACTTGGTGTCAACAAAACATCTCTATCTTGGGTTCAATCTTTCCTTATTAATCGTTCTCAATCTGTAGTAGCTGAAGGCTCACATTCTGATTCGTTACCAGTTCTGTCAGGGGTTCCCCAAGGTTCAGTGTTGGGCCCTTGCCTCTTCCTTTCTTTCCTCACCATCGACTCATTAGTAGACTCTAACAAACTTCAAGATGATTTGACAAAATTAGAAGAATGGGAAGGTAAAGGGTCTATGGTGTTTAATCCTGATAAATGCGAAATCATAAGAATCTCCGAAAAATAAAAAGAAAAAATATCATCTTTCCATATAAATTACATAATCAAGAACTAAAAACTACAGAAAATTCTAAATACCTTGGGATTACCATTAGTGATGACTTTATAGTTGGAAAAAACATGTTGAAACTACATTTTCAAAAGCTAGTAACACTCTCAGATTTAAAAAAAAAAGAATATACAATGTAACAACCGTAATATCAAAGAAACTGCCTACAAAACACACGTCCGCCCACAATTAGAATACTGTAACACCATATGGCATCCATGGCAGAAAACTTAGCATATGAGATAGAAAAGGTACAAAGAGCTGCAGCTAGATATGTTATGAATGATTACTCGTAGCAAAGCAGCGTAACATCAATGCTTGAAACTCTTAAATGGCAGACATTAGAACAGAGAAGAATACATGCATCTCTAATAATGTTGTACAAAATATCACACAACCTCGTCTCTGTAGCATAACCACCTGACAGTCTCTAGAAATTCAAACTTTACCATTCCATCTTCAAGAACACAATATTATATGATCTCCTTTTTCCCCGCACGGCCAGATACTGGAACGCCTTGCCTTATAACATCAAGGACAGTGTGAACATTCAGTGCTTCACATCTGACCTAGACTCGTATCTACATCTACATCTACAGGTTACTCCCCAACAATCAACAAAGATTATGACTGGGAGGTGCTGGTCAGGGAAACAGTGTTAGTCTAAAATAAAATAGTTAAGTGCATTGGTTGAAAGATGATAAGATAAAAGGAGAGTGCAAGTTAAAATTAAAATGGAGATAATGCACTAGAGGTTGACCGTCGCCAGCCTCTCTGTAAAGATACTGAGGCTGGGACTAGCTTGGATGTGACCTGGGAGAGTATTCCAGTAGCGGATAGCTCTAGGAAAGAAAGAGTTGAGATGGTACTGTGTTCGAGACTGGGGTATGAGGAAATTCAGGTTTCTAGTGTCGGTCAGGTGATCATGATCGACAAAAACTAACTGGTGTTGTATTTTGTAGAGGAATATTACTGAGTTATAGACCCTTCTTTGGTATAATGTTTTCCAATGTAGTTCTTCTAACATCTGAGTAACACTGCTCGTAAAGTCATAATTGTTACAGACGTACCTGGCCGCAGCTCTCTGTACACTTTCTACCTTATTGCCAAGATGTTTCTGCCAGGGGTGCCAAACAATTGAACAATATTCCACCTGGGGTCTAACGTAAGTTGTGTAGGCAGCCTCCTTAACCTTTTAGTTTGTTGTTTTGATGTTACGTTTAATAAATCTAAGTGAATTGTTTGCTTTGGATGTTATTTTATCTTTATGCTGTGACCAGTTTAAGTCTTTTGAAATGGTAACCCCAAGGTATTTTGCCGAGTCAGTTGCTTTGAGTATTGTGTTATGCAAGGTATAAGGGAATATTAATGGTTGTTTTTTCACTTGTCAGGATTAAACTCCATAGCCGATTCTCGTTCCCAGTCTTCTAGTTTGTAAAGGTCATTTTGTAGGGTCTGTGCGTCGGTCTGTGTGCTGATTGTTAAGTAAACTATAGTATATGTACTAATGTCATCATCCTGTTTTTATTTTTAACAAAGCTGTATATATTACTGCTCTTACTCTCTTAACACATGCATATCATGTATCATGTAACATAGCAACATGTTTTTAACTACTGCCCCGACCTTTCAGTTATGGTTGGAAGTATCCCCATAGATGTAGATGTAGACTTACGCCACAGCTGATACGGTAGAGTACGGGTATCGAATATATCCATGATGACTTCCTATGCACATGCGCAGTAGAAGAAAATAATTTCCTCCAGCTCACTCTTGTTTGCAAATTATTTTAGATTTTTCAATTTTAAAAATATTTGGCTGTCGTAATGAAGTGATAATTACAGGTTAGACAGTCTTTTTATGATAGATAACATATCACCATTTTCTTTTTTAGCCTATGCCGAGGTTTTAGAAAAATTATAATATTTCCCCTTCAAATTTCCTGTAGCCAATGTAAACATTCTGCATGTGCTAAGACAGAAAACAGTTTCTGCAGCTTTTAGCAATGTGATATGCCTGTAAAGGGTCGTAAAAATTCTGGATATAACTAAAAATCCAGACTCAACATGCCAGAATTTAAGGTTAAAGATGCAATTTCAGTCCTGTGAAAATTTTAGGAAAGTGTCACAAGGACACAAAAGTCTAGGCATGCATCTGGTAATTGCATATAAATATTGAATACATATTCTTACCAAAGATGTAGGGGGACTTATTAATCTACACTATTTTATTATTCAGAGACTGGAAGTGCAGCCAAGCCTTTGTGGAAGGAAGTGTCTAGGGGTACGGATCCGTACCTCTAGAATCTGATTCTAGAGGTACGGATCCGTACCTCTAGACAAGCCTGTTAGGGGTTTTCTAGGGGTACGGACCTCCGTTTTTCTAGAGATTAAGGGTCATTTACATTTCAAATTTTGTTGAAAATGAAATAACAAATAACATTTCATCAGAATTCACCTTAAACTTGGATCTAAATGGTTTACAGATAACAACATTCATCCGATTTGTTACATTTTCTTTCGGAACGTAAATAACCGAGGAACACCAAATAAACCACGAAGTTTCGAAATGGCAGAAAAAAAAGATATAAAGATTAAACAAAATACTTTTAAGTATGTTGGGGAAAAACTTATTTTTAATTGATAATTAGCCCTTAGTGTATTTATGCTTTTCACACATTTGGTAGCCGTTACGAGATACATGGGACGTTTTCACAAACAGTTTCTTTTACTTAATGCCGCTTAATTGATTATTAAACAATCAGTTCCGTGCCGATTATCATTACACAACAATGTACATTGTTAAATAACAAAATAGATTGGTGCATATTATTATGCCTAATTTATTTATTTGCTGAATTTCAAATAGAATTCATTTAAGGGATAGATTCATTCATTAATCTAGCTGTTATCAACAGTTTATTTGACAACAAACTAATTCCTATCGGCACAGAACAGTGTATTCATTTGGAGTTCCTCGGTTATTTAGGTTTTGAAAGAGAAGGTAAACAATCGGACGAACGCTGGTATCTGTAAACCAATTAGATCCAAGTTTTAAGTGAAGACTGGTTAACACTTAGTTGTTATTTCATTTTCAACAAAATTTAAGATATAAATAACCCTAAATCTCTAGAAAAAGGAGGTCCGTACCCCTAGAAAACCCCTAACAGGCTTGTCTAGAGGTACGGATCCGTACCCCTAGACACTTCCTTTGTGGAAATATAGTTTGTCATAATCTATTGTTGTGATCATGCCGCTAATATTGGGCGAAGATGCTGCAAATATTTTTGATAAAATAGATACACTGATCACAGGATGTTTACTTTTCTGTTGGTAAAAAGCTATACATATACATAGCTTATGTTAATTTGTTGAAATCTCTTTGACACTAAATAAAGATTTGATTTGACTTTTCACATGCAAATAAGATTTGCAGGGCACAAGTAGAGCCAGCGATTTTTTTCCTTCTTTATAAAGTACCCCTAAAAGGACCTTTTCCCAATAGAAAAATGCAATCTTTTTTCCCAATTATCATCCAAAAATTCCCCAAATGACCAAATTCAGGGCTCACACTGGCCTAAAAATAATCAGGGGTCTAGCTAGGTCCAAATTTTTGGGAGAAGTCACTTCTCCCTCAAGCTGTTTTAGGGAGAAGTGGGGAGACTTTAGGGAGAAGTGGGAAGACTTTCTACCGCAATGATGTTGAGTGATTCGAAAGGTGGCTGTAATTTTCTTGTTTCTTGATAAAAAACATTGATGTGACCGTTCATTTTCTTAGTTAGATCATTTCCCATACAGTGGTTATCGTTTTCTTACAAAATTCTGAAAAAAGTCATTTTCAAAATTCAAGCCGATGCTATAAATGTAACACGCCGAATTTTGGTTATATCTTGTACATGTATGAAGTGTTTATTATTAACACCGAGCAAAGAAGTAGAAGTGTATTTATTTTTTATAGCTCTTTGCACCGAGTCATTCACCGAAGAATGTCAGTATCTCACTCGAAATATGAAACTGAAAGTAAAATGTGTACAGTAATCTAGAAATACATATTCAAATAAATTCATCGATGGGAGTCAATTTAACGTAGTTAATACGTTACATGTCGTTCTTTTATTATAGATAACAAATAATTGTGAACCATATTCCAATTAATCGCATAGTTAATCAGCAGTTTCTTTAATAAAACATTGTGTTTTTTTGCACTCGAACATGTTGACAATTAACGCGAAGTGTCAAAGACGTAAACGCGGCGCTGATTGGCTTAACACAATAGACTCTGGTGTATCGGATAATTTGATTCGCTTTCACACTTCTCGGCATAATCTCGCAAGTACCTGAGGTAGGCGGAGCTTAAATTATGCTGCCGGCGTGTGTTTGTGTATTCGACACTCATTATGACACGGTGCAAATTGTCAACAGTCTGGGTAGCAGTAATTAGAGAGTGCGGAAATCAAAGAAAATCGGGCGACTTGCATTTCGCTTTGAGGTTAGATTTGAGCGAAGTTTGAAGTTCTAGAGCGCCTATTTCGCTCAAGTCGCCCAGTCGCGAGAGCCCTGATAATAGCCAACTTTTTAACCTATGAAAAAACAATAGCCAAAACTAATGCGGATGTTTGCATGCAATTTTTATAAAAATAAATATAATAGATTTCAACATGTATATTATCTAAATTGCTTTATAAAGTAGTGGGCCCCAACTGGGGGTGTGGGAATCAGGGATTCAGGGAAATTACCTCCTGATATTGGTGGTAGGGTCCCACTATAAATATGTTTAAAATGCTATATTCTGATGGATTTTGAAGGCATTTACAGGACACGTATTTAGTTTGTGTAAGGCAGCTGAAATGGATGATATTGAGTGACATTATGGACTGGACAATGGCTCAGTTAGCCCTATTCATGCACACACAATATGGGCACAGTTGCACTCAATGGAAAGTTTACCAAGTCTTTGAGTATCATTCATGTTTATACTTTTTCTTTATACATATCAAAAGTGTTTTCATGAATGATTCTTTTGACCAAAATTGCAATTAAATTGCTCAAAACGTACAAAACAATCGGGTCGTGAAAATGCGCGATATTTGGCATCTTTGCACACTATTGAATTACAGCTTTTGTCAACAAGTTTTTAATGCTTTATTCAATAAATATACAAAATTTTTACGTGTTTTAGAATGTTTTTACTTACGCTAATGACTGTATGCAAGCAAATTTATTTGTTGATTTTTAGCTCGACTATTCATAGAATAGTGAGCTATTGCACTCGCCCATGCGTCGGCGTCCGCGTCGGCGTCCGCGTCCCGATTTTGGTTAAGGTTTTGTATGTAAGCTGGTATCTCAGTAACCACTTGTGGGAATGGATTGAAACTTCACACACTTATTCACTGTGACAAACTGACTTACATTGCACAGGTTCCATAACTCTATTTTGCTTTTTACAAAATTATGCCCCTTTTTCGACTTAGAAATTTTTGGTTAAGGTTTTGTATGTAAGCTGGTAACTCAGTAACCACTTGTGGGAATGGATTGAAACTTCACACACTTATTCACTGTGATGAACTGATCTACATTGCACAGGTTCCATAACTCTATTTTGCTTTTTTACAAAATTATGCCCCTTTTTCGACTTAGAAATTTTTGGTTAAGGTTTTGTATGTAAGCTGGTATCTCAGTACTTACTAATGGGAATGGATTGAAACTTCACATACTTGTTCACTATCATGATGTGACAAGCACTAAGCAAGTCCCATAACTCTACTCTCTTTTTTTTCTAAATTATGCCCCTTTTTCGACTTAGCAGTTTTTGGTTAAATTTTTGTATGTAATCTGATATCTCAGTATCCACTAATTGGAATGGATTGAAACTTCACACACTTGTTCACTGTCATGATCTAACATGCACTGTGAAGGTCCCATAACTCTACTTGGCATTTTTACAAAATTATGCCCCTTTGACTTAGCAGTTTTTTGTTAAGTTTTTGTATGTAAGCTGGTATCTCAGTATCCACAAATTGGAAAGGATTGAAACTTCACACACTTGTTCACTGTCATGATATGACATGCAGTACAGAGGTTCAATACCTCTACTTTGCATTTTACAAAATTATGCCCCTTTTTCAACTTCTGTATTCATTCAATTGACAAGGCTGTTGAATAGTCGAGCGTTGCTGTCCTCCGACAGCTCTTGTTTTTTAGCTTGCCCGTATCGGCCATGTTTCTAAAAATAGAAACAAGACCTGATAATTTCGTTTAATGTGCAAAACAAACATTTATTATGCCAGAATTGTCTTGGAAAAAAAGTAAACTATTAAAAATATCTGGCCTGTAATATTTCAACAAATTCGCGTTCTTTTCAAATCTTGAAAATTAAAAAAAAAATAAGATTTTTTTCACTTCGAACAATTTCATTTCAGATTAAAAACACATAATGAGAGTATAGATCTGACCTAGATTCTGATTAAAGTTATTTTGAAATCTTCGACAGGTAGGTCAGTTTATAATATGTTTATACAGATAATTAAATTAGCGGTAACTATAGATGGCAATTTAGGTTTTCATCAGGAAACTGCCGTACAAATTGGTTTAATCTTTGTCTGCCGAATAAAGAGTTGAAGAAAATTTGCGTTGGCAATTTAAAATGTTCCCAAAAAGGAGCCTGTCAGTTCAGTCTGATTGATAGCTAGATAAGTAAGATTAACTTCCGATTATAATTGGTTTAATTGTCGTCTGCATCCTACCGTCTTAGGCGATGTTATCTCATCGGCATAGTTGACATGTGTTTGGAATACACGAGGTAATAAACAGTCCGCTCTATCGATTTTCTACACTACTGTCACTAGCTGATAGCAGGTTACTGTCTCACTTGGCATAATTATTTATGTAGCTTTTGAATAAAACAATCGCCAGTTGCTGTCGCCAAAATGAAAAAATATTCGCCATTTAAATAAAATAATCGCAAATGGCGATAATGGCGACTGACAGCGTGAGCCCTGAAATTAAGTTTGCATTTTGATGATTGAAGAAGGAAAAATTAGTTATATTGACATTCACCATGATTTAACCATTTAAACACTTTGTTTGATGCTATCTACATGGAATTAAAGGAAGAAGCATTTTAAATGATGTTATTAATTAACTATAAAAATTCCCAATCTGAGTAAAGACCCCGCTATTTTTCCCAATTTATCCGGTACCGGACCTTTTCCCAAAAGGGCATAAAAATCACTGAGAGCTGTGAACTTCCCGCGAACATGATATCCTTGATTTAAGTACACGGGAGTTATTATGCCCCCCACCCCCCACCCCTGCGGTATATTGTTTTGCAGATGTTGGTCGGTCCGTACATCAATTGGTTTCCGGATGATAACTCAAGAACGCTTGGGCCTAGGATCATGAAAGTTGATAGGGAGGTTGGTCTTGACCAGCAGATGACCTCTATTGATTTTGAGCTCAGTTGCTCAAAGGTCAAGGTCACAGTGACCCGAAACAGTTAAACGGTTTCCAGATGATAACTCAAGAGCGCTTGGGCCTAGGATCATGAAAGTTGATAGGGAGGTTGGTCATGACCAGCAGATGACCCATATTGATTTTGAGGTCAGTTGCTCAAAGGTCAAGGTCACAGTGACCTGGAACAGTTAAACGGTTTCCGGACGCTAACTCAAGAACTGTTGGGCCTAGGATCAAGAAAGTTGATAGGGAGGATGGTCATGACCAGCAGATGACCCCTATTGTCTTTGAGGTCAGTAGGTCAAGGTCAAGGTTAGTGACCCAGAACAATTACACAGTTGCCGGACTATAACTTGAGAATGCTTGGGCCTTAGGATCACGAAACTTAATAGCAAGGTTGGCATAGTATATAGGGATGTTGATCATGACCAGCAGATGACCCCTATTGATTTTGAGGTCAAAGGTCAAGATCACATAGAACTTTTTTGCCAGATAAATGGAGAATGCTTTGGTCTGAGATCACATTTGATAGAGTTTACTCATGATTGGTAAATGACCCATAATTATTGCTTTGAGGTCAGTACGTCAAACATCCAGTGCAAAGTGACCTAATAATTTCTGTTCCTTGTGCAATTACTGAATGCATCAAGGGGGACATTTCGTGTTCTATGAGCTATTGTTTGAAGATGTGTTTCAGCTGTTATCGTCAAAGAAACGAAAATCATGTTTTCACAGACTGAATAATATTACATGTAATCAGTTACCATTTTAGCAGCAATGTTTTTTCGCGTGAATAAATCTGATTTACATGTTTCAAAATCACGAAAATAGTGTCAAAGTTGTCATTTCAAAGTAATGTTTTGTAGCAAAATATATAGAATAAAAGAATAGCAGGACATATTCGATTATTTCCAAGAATTTTGAGTTTGATTTTGGCATATACCAGTGATAATCTGCCATAAACATGCAGAAATCATTGGAAAAAATTAACTCTGGTCATAGAAAATAAGTTAGAAATTGTCATTCTATAGAGAATGCTAGCTTTGATTGCCTTTTTAGCTCACCTGAGCACGAAGTGCTCATGGTGAGGTATTGTGATCACTCTGTGTCCATCTTCAGTCCGTGTGTCAAGTCGTCCATCGTCAACATTTGTGTTTAAACGACATCTCCTCCAAAACAACTGAATGGATTTTGATGAAACTTGGCCATGATGTTCCTTGTGTGGTCCTCTTACAAAGTTGTTCAAACGGTTCCACTTGGTTGCACATAGGGGCTGTCATAGCTTAAAATAGAAAAAAACTTCAAACGACATCTCCTAAACCGATGGTCCGATTTTGAAATAATTTCACACAAATGGTCTTTATATCACCCTCTATTATTTAAGTTATACCTATTTGTCAAAAAACATGGCCGCCAGAGGGTATGGTCACTTTTCCCTTTAAGTATATAGTGGAAACTTTAAAAATCTTCTTGTGTGAAACTGCTAGCCTGAAATTCCAAAAGCACAGGGCCTAGGGCGTTGATATTTTGTATGTAGAATTAGGGCTGTCATCGATAGAAACGATATCGATGTATCAACGATATTTTTTTGTCGATCGATTATCGATTCCAATTTTCAAAAATCGATATTTTACAGAGAGAAAAAACTATCCAGATAAACACTCAGACCCCAAAAACAATTAAGCTTACAAAGTTGTAAATCTAGATAAATGCAAAAGAGAAGTGAAGGCAAAATAAAAATGAAAGATTTTATTAATTTTTATTTGTTTCTTTTATTATCATAAATACAAATACAACACAATCAAACAGTAATACGAAAAGTAGGCAATGAAACTAAAAATAGCATTTACAGGAAGGTATATAGTATGCATATGAACAAATATGTTGTTAATCTAACTTAATAATCGATATATCGATGTATCATCGATATTTGTCTTCTGATATATCGGTATCGTCGATATGCCTAAGACCCAATCAATGACAGCCCTATGTAGAATCATCTAGTGGTCATCTACCAGGGTCAAATATGGCCCGCCCTGGGGGTCACATGGTTTATATAGACTTATATAGGGAAAAGCTTTGATATTTTGTATGTGATATCATCTAGTGGTTCTCTACTAAGATTATTCAAATTATTCCCCCAGGGTCAAATATGGCCCCGCCCTGGAGGTCACATGGTTTACATATATAGGGAAAACTTTAAAAATCTTCTTGTCCAAAACCACAAAACCAAGGTATTGATATTTGTAATGTAGCATCATCTAGTGGTTCTTTACCGAGTTTGTTCAGATTATCCCCCTAGGGTCAAATATGGCCCCGCCCCAGGGGTCACATGGTTTATATAGACTTATATAGGGAAGAACTTAAAAAACCCTCTTGTCCATATCCTACAAGATTCAAATTTGGACCACATGTATAGTTTTGATTGGCTAGATGAACCTTGACATGAGTTGACCTTTATCTTGACCTAGTGACCTACTTTCGCATTTCTGTAGCTACAGCCTTCAAATTTGGACCACATGCATTGTTTTGTGTTCCGAAATGAAATTTGACCTTGACATTGACCTAGTGACCTACTTTCACATTTTGAAGGTACAGGCTTCAAATTTGGACCACATGCATAGTTTCGTGTTCCGAAATGAAATTTGACCTTGATTTTGACCTCGTGACCTACTTCCACATTTCTCAAGCTACAGCCTTCAAATTTGGACGACATACATAGTTTTGTGTACCGAAATGAACTTTGACCTTGATCTTTACTTAGTGACCTACTTTCACATTTCTGTAGCTACAGCCTTCAAATTTGGACCATATGCATAGGTTTGTGTACTGAAACAAACTTGGACCACATGCATCTTCTTCTCTGAATCCATAATAGCTAGAGCCTTGATTTTTGGTGTGTGATATCAGAGTTGTACTGTCTAACTATTGCCCTAGGCTAAAAAATGTGTGTGACAGCTAACATAGAAGAAACCTATCAATACTTGTACCATTACGTTATGCAAACACACTTAAAGCCCTATACTCAGGTGAGTGCTTTACTGTAGCAACCCCAGACCATTTTTAAGAAGTATTTCCATGTTGAAGTTATATATTGTAAATGAAAGAGCTTGAAAATAGCATCACAAAACAGTTTAAATTTTGAAAATATCTTAACCAGATCAAAAGTTATGAAATATTAAAGTTCGCAAATTTCGGTCATTTTTTAGAATATTTCCTTATATAAAATAGGCATTCGGAGACGCGCCGCGACGGAACTCTTTTCGGTGCTTTTTTCACTAAAATAAGTATAACTTTCTTATTCATAGACATATATTCATAAAATTTGGTGTACTTGTGTATTTTTTCCTGCTCTATTCATTTCTGGCACTTAATTTTAGATCAGCTGACTCTAGTGGACAGGAAGAGTAAAAAAGCATGGTCAAATTTCAACAATTTTAATGTTTGTAATTTCATATCATATAGCAACATTTCATCATGTAAAAATATTTTATTTAGAGTCAATTAACTATCACATATCAATAAATAATAAATTAAGTGCATGATAACATCAATGAGATCTTTATAATATGTTATATTTGTACAGAACAACTTCTTCAATAATAATCAAGAATCACAGTAACCTTTGAGAATTTTAGTACATGAAAACTATCTGTCGGCTTGAAATTTTCAGTAAATAGCATTTTTGGTAATCACTACTTTTTACACAATTTGACCACACTATCTAGATACTGACAAAGCATGTTCAACTGAAATAATAGTCCTTGTACATAGCATACACTTTGTCTATTTCAACAAACTCTGAAAAGAACCACTGACGGCCAGAGTTGCAACATTCTGGAATCAATCCCTGCTTCAATACAAATTGTTTGTCAACTGACTGAATATCCTTTTTAGCAGGCCACATGAATGTTCCAGGCTTTCTACAAGGAGCCATAAAGTTAACAGTTGCTATTTCATTGCTTGAAGATTTCACTATAACACCAGGGTACCAAGCATCTTGGTAGGCAACTGCTACATATTCATTATCTTTGAAACAGTTTGTTTTTGGCAACAAGTTTTCAAGTGCTTCCATCTCATAGTCGTCGTCTTCTTCAGTGTCAATGTTTGGAGAGTCACACACTTTTCTGCGTTTAATGTTAGGCTGATTATTCATCATGGTTTCAATTTCATCGAGAACACCGGCATCATGAATTCTATGTTGATTTCTTAAATCGCGACCACCTTTTCGAGCACTTTTCAGAAGTGCATCCTGTTCTTTGGTATTCATATCACCAATCCATTGAAACAGCTTCTTTCTGTTTCTCTTTAACATTTGGACAGAAAAATGGTGGTGAAATGAAGCATTTGGACGTCGTTTTTGGCTACTGTCCAGATCACCGAAATGGTGCTCACAACCAAGATTTGTTACTTGAGCATATGCTGTTCTTTGAAGATCGTCTTTGGTTGGAGCCCGACTGTACTGACCTCCCTCTAGGAAATCGACTAACTGTTTCTGGATAGTCCGGAGCATAGCACCGCAGCAGACACTTAACAGTGTTAACAGAAGGCCAGATTTCTCGACACCTGCGAGTTTCTTCGTAAATTTCTCCATGTGTGGTACTGTCATGTTATCGTTATTCAGCCTTTTCGTATCTTCCAACAAAAGATTTTCAGGATTTATTTCACCGGTTTTCAGGAACTTCTCAAGGGATTGGATGTATGAATACAATTCAAGATAGCTTACAGAACTTGATGTTACTAGCCACCAGTATGGTCCTGTTACTTTAACATACATAACTGACATACATTTCAGCATTGTTTACACGATTTCTGATTTAAGATCTGCTTGCACAGCCTTCAATTTCAGGTTCGGGTTCTGAACAGTTTTCAAAACGTGAAGAAAGTCTTCTCTGTGAAGGAGAATTTCAGCCGATGTCTGGAAAATGGCGTTGAAACGATTGTCTTTATAGTTCCCAATGACTGATCGTATGCCTCTACTTGCACAGTAGGTCCCATCTGTCACGAATTCCAAGATGGTCGCCTGCAGGACCAAATATTCCAGAAGTTGTATACACTACTCTTTCAATCACGCTTTGCTTTTTTGACCAGTATTTAAAAACTGGAAGACGATCCCGATCAACTGGACCTTCTTTGTCTACTAAAATCACTTCCTGTTTTTTAAGGTCTTCACACACATACCGATGGAACCCCAGAAGTACATGTGCCATACAATGAAAATGGAGGACAGTTGTTCTTTGTGTTTCATTTTCACACTGATTAATGATATCGTCACGCCACTCTGTCAAAAGCTTGTCTGCAAGCTTCTCGTTGCTGGCTCTGTCACTCATGGTGAATGCTATCTTTTCTAATGATCTGGCAATGAAGTCATTATCCATTTGTTTATTTCTAGCACAGCTAGTCTGAGCAAGTTCTTCAAAGTGTTTTTTTGTTACGTCCGTTATCACTGCTGCTGTTTCACGAGAAACTTTTGTGAAGCCCAAGCTAATAATATCTCCAGAATCTAATGTCACAGATGTATCGACTATTTTCTCCTTCCGCCTTGTTGTGCCATCACGGTTTATTCCGAAGTTTGTTGACTCTTCAATCTTAGCCGCTATAAATGTCTTCGCTAGAAAGTGGCCCTCATCAACTATATTTTGGACAGATGTACGGTTAGGTAGGTCGTGTTTTTGGTAGCTTATACCAAATAGATGTTTACCAACAGTTTCTATTGCATGGGGTATCTTTTCAACAGCTATTTCTAGTCCAAAGAGTTCCATGACACAAAGTCTTATTTCATTGCTAAATGTTCCATCCTCATTTTTTGTTCTGGTTGTTTTCTCATTGAGCGTTTCCTTTAACATCTCATTTTCAATTCTCAAATTTTCAATTTCAGTCTCTGACTTCATTAAAGTTTTCTTGTAAACATTGCCAGGTTCTTCTTTACTATGTGGGCTTTCACGTATCTTCTTTAAGGTTGTTCGATAATAACTAGTCAATTTTAGTCAAAAGCCTTTAGGGTCAGTGACCCTCTTGTTTGTCGTTTGTCATATATCTTCAAGACCCAGATTTCCAGATTATTTCAAAAAAAGCCATGATCTTTGGTCTTCCTATATGAATATCCTGCAAACTAGTATCAAATCAATCTCGACATGTTCACAAGTGGCAGTAAATATCCTGCCATGAATTTTCCCTGTGAATAGGTATGTTCGTAGCATGTTTGTTACATGTTCACATCTTTTGGACCATTTGGTTAAGGGAAGTCAGAGATAGCCCAACAAGCTATTTGTCCTTGAACCGCTTCTATCTGGTTTATTTGGACCTGCTGAAATATCCAGGTACTGTAGATAACAGTTACTCTTGGTTGAATTTGATTCAAATTATGTCTTTCTTAACTGAGAAAGATTGGGTATAGTTTTGCATAGAACTAACTATCAAGTTGGATATCTGTAACAACCACTTACATTGAATTGAAACTTCACACAACATTTTTTAATAAAAGTCAACATCCTTCTGATCCAAGTTAGAGAATTTAGTGAACTCAAGACTTTAACTATTCTCCAATATCGTCATCCACACTGGAAGCATTACACACTCCAGTGGTAGCTTTCTCAGTTGCGCCCTATTTCACTATCCTTGTAATTCAGATTTACTGCCCTGGTCCCATTTGCAGATTTTATGGGCATATTTTTAGCCCTGTTAAGCAACACTCATGGTTTCAAATATCCTGGTCTATGCTGGACCTTTCAATCAGTGCTGCAGTCAGGATTTGAAAGAGGAAGGGTGGCAGCTGGTGTAAGGGCACATCAAACTGCCAAGTGGCGAGATGGGGGAAGGGGGCACCTGTAAAGGGGGTTTGGGATTACCCCAAAGAAAGTTTTGAAAATTTAGACCTGGTGCACTTTTCTGACTGAAAATAATGTGCTTCAGTTTTTAAAAGTTGCTTATGATTACAATATCTACACTCAGGCTGAGTGTAGCAAGGAGACTTGTACAAAACAGAAGTATTAAATGGTACTGTTGTTTGTTTCAGAGATCACATAGGGAAAGAAGATGTCTTTATTTAAGGCACGGGACTGGTGGTCAACAACAGTTGGTGAAGAGGAAGAATTTGACCAAGGATGTCTGTGTGTTGCTAACATAGACAACAGTCCAAATGAACTAGGTATTGGCAAAACATCTGACATTGATTCAGTTCAGCAAATGCTTTCTTAATATTTTATTCTACTATACTGCTTCTTTGTTTTCATACTTATGATACTAATAAGATGTGATAGGAAATGGTCCCCAACTATCATAAAATTCAAAGATCCAGGATCCATACATTAGACTTCCATTATCAGTTGTTTAACAACTATATGTAGTCATTAAAAGTCAACAAGAAACTATAATGTACATGTGTATACCATGGCAGGACTTCTTTTATGTGCTTTGCAGATAAAATTGTAATTGGTAGTTACCATGGTATTTTGAGAATATTCAATCCAAAACCAAGCAAAGTTGAAGGTGGTTGGAGTGGATTTAAACCAGAGGATGTGCTTCTTGAGTCCTCTCTGCAGGCTCCAATACTTCAAATTGAGGCAGGAAAATTTGTTTCGTAAGTTCTTCCATCTGTATTTTATTTATAGCACCTAAAAAGCGGCTTATGGTGAACTTTAAGGATTGTTGTCCACATGTTAAAGAACATCTGCTAAACCACAAAGCCAGTTTCAAATGAATGTTTCTTGGGTGATCCATTTTCAAATAGTTTCAAATATCCATGCTTGATATGCTTGTTGCCCTGGCAACCAAAAAGAAATAAAACCTTTCCTTCAGTAACCCCTGACCCAGTTTTAAAATAATGTTACAGCAATGTTCCTTAGTTGACCCTTTACCAATTTTTTTCAAACCATGTTGAAAAACTTGTCCCCCTAGAGGTGTGGCTAGTTTTATTTGTATGACAGTTGGAAAACTTTGAAAATCTTTAATCTAAAACGACTTGCTGGATTCCTTTGTGACCTACCATATTCCTTCAGATGATTCCATAAGTATAAAAAGGTGTTTACAAAGGGACTGAGCATATATTTTTATATGCAGCTGCTGTAGTTCTTGTCCGAAACTACTGGCTTGATTTCAGCCTAATTTGACACAAATGTTCCATATAGTTTACACTTTACCACAATATTTCAAGCCAGGTGTGGAACTCTGGTGAGTGATCAAGGACCACAATGGCCACTATGTTAGTGGTAAACATTAAATGCAGAAAAAAATCATATTCTATATTTAACTTGATAGAAAAGTTAAGTTTTTATGACTACACTAACCCTTATGATGTGTTTTGATACATATGCTTATAAAGACTTTTAATATGTATAATTGTAACTTCCTATTAGTTTGCACAGTAACAGTTGCTGGAAATGCCCTTTAAGCCCCCATCACACCAAACTAGTTCTCAAAACGTTCCAACCCGTCCTAAAATATTGTAAAACGGGCTGGGATCTGGCTAGAACGCTTGAAATTTGGCCGGAAAATATCCATAACGCGATTATAATTAGTTCTTAAACAGTTCTCGATACGTCCATTGCGTCTTTATCCCGTCTGAAGTACGTTTATAGTAAGTTCAGGTCGGAAATAATGCCCGTTCACCTCATGTGAACACCGTTTGTAGGCAGTCCAAGTCCGTCTGTAGTCAGATTAAAGAAGTTTGTAACTAGTCCTACTTCGTTCAGAGTACGTCGAAATACGTTCTAACTAGTTGTTAACTCGACCAACTCGTTCACAGACAGTTTAACCTGTTCTGGTTACGTCCTAATCTCTCCCTAGTACGTTTAGAACATAAATTGCAATCACGTTCTGGCCCGATGACTATTAAAAGCCATCACGTTTCGCCCAGTTCTCATTCTCGTTTGTCTCTTCAACCTCTCAAGACAAAAAAAATCTACAGCAATAGGCAAGTATCAATATGACTCCAAAGAAAAGTGAAACCAAACAGAGATAGGGTGTAAAGTGTTAAAGCAGTAAAAGACCAATGCCGATACAGTCTCCTGAGTCAGCCCCTGAACGTGAAAGCTGAGAGGATGAGTGTCGATATATATATTCCCTGCACCTTCTGACGACTCTGTCTCCAAGTCCGAGGATGAAGGAGGACAGAGTCAGAAACCAAAAGGCATAAACTTGGCTAAACCGTGTGCCCAAATCTTGAATCTGTACGACAACGGCATGTATTTATACCCTAACTTGTGTAATTGTACTACAGACGGGATCGAAGTTGTAGGAACTGTGAATAAACGTACTAAACGTACTAAAAACCTGCGGAGCGTACTGAGAACGTATTGTAAACTCTTAGAACTGTTTTGAAACGTATTGCAAACATAGTATTTTATTTTGATCGTATTCAGATGGAATAACGACGCACTAAGGATGTAATGCGGTCGAGTTAAGTCTTTCTGTGAACGGGTTAAACGAGCTACAAACGGATCCAGTCGGTGTGCACACGTACTTAAATTGACCCCCGATCGCATCACATCATACCACGTCTCTAGTACGATCGAAGTACGGCGGTTCAGTCCTTAGTACGTCCATCTCATTTTAAGTACGTTGTCAGTCTGTCTAACTGTAGGACGGAATGATCGGCAGAAATTTTTGAGTAGGCTCAAAGTTCTGGAGCACCATTCCCGTTCAGCTCCGTCCGAGCCAGTCCATAAAGTTCTTAGACAGACTGTAGAACGTCGCTACTACGTCTGCTCCGTTGCCACACAGTTTGAGCCCGTTCGGCTACATTTCTTAGAACGTACTGTAAACGAGCTTGGTGTGATGGGGGTATAAATGGCCTTTTCTCATGAAAAAATTGATGGATCTTCACCAAACTTGGCCAATAGCTTCCTTATTTGGACCTCAGGTGTATTCAAATGGTATCGCTTGACAATTTTTAGGGACTGCGAGAGCTAGAAATAGTAATACCTTCAAACATCTCAAAAATAGGTTGATGAATCTGCATGAAATGTTTTTTTTTGTCTTTTCCTTGGATTAACCTTTATAAAGTGATTGGCAGCACTTACAATGTAGGTTAGAGCTTAAAAAAAATCCCTCTATAATATCTTCCCGTGAACCTCTATGTTCACTTGACTTTTGAAGAAATATCCTTTATAAGTTTGTGCAAATTGTTCAGCTTGACTGCCTCTTTCTTGTCGGGTCATATCTTTTGTACTACAGAATGAATGTCGTTCATACAAAACAGAAATGTTGAATTTCATGATACAGTGTGTCATGACATAGATTTAAAAGGTCAGGTGAGCATGTTAAGGGCCATTATGACCCTCTTGTTTACAAATTATCTTGAATTAACATTTATCTGCTTCATTATAAATAAAGGTAGATTTGTTAATATTTCAGTGGCTCAGAAAAAACACACCTTGCAATACTACATCCTAGAAAGCTGGCAGTTTATAATGTAGCAGGTTTGTTTCTTTTCCTATCAAAATGTAACTTTGTATCTGTGAAACTCGGTGATAAATTGAAATGACAAAAAAGTCATTATTAATTTTTTTAGAATAAGACGTTTTTTACATAAAACTGCATTCTGAAATCTCTTTTGTTGGAATTAAGTTTGAAAACATGATAGTTTAGTTTAATAAATAGCTGAAATAAAATTTTCTTCAAATATTTGAAAATGAATTGATACAAAATACTTATTTTTGAATATGTGACTAGGTGCAGTGTACAGTACACTGAATGGTTTTCCACTCAGCAGTCAAAACTATTTTGTCGAAAGGATTTAGGGCTAACAGTTTGGACTTAAGACATGTCAGGATAAATTTCATTGTTTTTTTTCTTGCATTTTGACTTTAGCCAAGAGACTCGTACTGTTGACAGATGATTTATAAAAGGAGTCACATAGTACTGCTGAACAGTATCTCCTAAGCAGTGTGATTTTTAGCTCACCTGTCACAAAGTGACAAGGTGAGCTTTT
The DNA here is from genome assembly GCF_021730395.1 of Mercenaria mercenaria. NCBI lineage: Eukaryota > Metazoa > Mollusca > Bivalvia > Venerida > Veneridae > Mercenaria > Mercenaria mercenaria. The sequence continues at coordinate 39,570,593 of NC_069378.1, forward strand.
GTGATCGCGCGGTGTCCGTCGTCCGTCCGTGCGTGCGTGCGTCCGTAAACTTTTTTTACATTAACATGTTTAGATAGTATTTCTAAATGATGGTATGTAATAATATTTTGCAGAAATGTCAGGAGCAGTTGAACATGGTACACAATACCAGATGACCCTTGCGTATGAACACAAACTGCAGAGAACAGCATACAACTTTACATTTGGACCTTTTGGGCAGGTTAAAGGTAAGTGTATTATTTCAAAGTTTGCCCAACATGAGAGATACTTCACATTACTCATTGTGTTGAAATAAACAATGATGTCAGTTGAAATGAGTAAACATGGAAAAAGATTGATGACTTATGTTTTAGTTTTGAGTATGCAGCTCTTGAAATGTTGAATGAGTGTAGTTTCTTACAGAGTCACATGAGGAATTGTAATAACTTTTCATTTTATTTTCTTGAGCTGATGAAATAGGACCCATTATATTATCCCATGCAGTTGGGCTGATGGGCAGCTTCCACTCAAGTTGTCTACCTTATCCAGTGTTCACAAAACTGAGTCACAACATAAAGGGGCATAATACAGGCCCATAAGCTGTGACATTATTGCCCTTGAAATACTGAAAAATGCAAAAATTGACAGTGTCCACTATCATGCTTGAGCATTTCTTATCCAATGTTCACCATTCTTGGTCACAATGCTCACAGACATAATATCTCAAGAAATATTTGAAAACCAGCTAGATGCTCCCATTCACTACTTACTTATGGCTCCCAGTATACTTGATATTGTGAAAATTGACTGCGTCCACTTAATAACTGAATCATTTCTTATCCAGTGTTCACCAATAAGTAGAATATTGTAAAAGCAAAAAGTAAAGTTGGTATGATGGGTGTATAATGTAATAATTTGCCACTCTTGTTTAAAAATATAAAATGTTTTTGTATTTCAGGCAAGGATTTTTTATGTGTGCAATCTATGGATGGTACAGTATCAGTATTTGAACAGGAAAGTTTTGCCTTTACAAGATTCTTGCCTGGTGCGTTACTGCCTGGACCAATTAAATATATTCCTAGGTTAGACAGTTTTGTAACAGTATCATCGTCATGGCAACTAGAATGTTACAAGTAAGTAGTGAGGTACTAATGTTAGATACAGATAGATTTCTGAATTCTCAAAGTATAAAAACAAGAGTTGGTCATTTTAGGAAAATCATTTTTATCTCGACTATTCAAAGAAAGGTAGAGCTGTTGGACTCACCCGTGCGTAGTCGTCCGCATCCGGATTTGGTTAAGTTTTGTATATAATAACCACATGTGGGAATGGATTGAAACTTCACACACTTATTCACTGTGATAAACTGACTTACATTGCACAGGGTCCATAACTCTGTTATGCATTTTTTCAAAATTATTCCCTTTTTTTGACTTAGCAGTTTTTGGTTAAGTTTTTGTATGTAAGCTGTTATCTCAGTATCCACTATTTCGAATGGATTGAAACTTCACACACTTGTTTACTGTTATGATATGACATGCTGTGCATAGGTTCAACAACTCTACTTTGCATTTGTACAAAATTATGCCCCTTTTTCGACTTTTGTATTCATTCAATTGACAAGGCTGTTGAATAGTTAAGCGTTGCTGTCCTCCGACAGCTCTTGTTTCCACATTTAATTACTTTCAGATGATCTGTAAGACTCTTATTGCAATTTTGCTGACAAGACCTCCTCAGCATCTGTCTTGAGCACCAAGTGCTTATGGAGAGCTTTTTGAAATCCCAGTTTATTGTGCCTCCACAATGAGTGGTGGGGGCATATAGATTTGGTCTTGTCCGTGCATCCATCCGTGCGAAAAAAGTTTGTGAAGTGCCTAGCTCAAAAAGTATTAGATATAAATTGATGAAACCTTGCATGAGTCTTTATTAACCAGGTTTTCAATGAAAACCTGAGTTATTAGATTGGGGTATGTCGTTGGTCGGGCGGGTGGGTGGGTGTGCGGCGGCGTCAAACTGGTGTTTCCGGTCAATAACTTTTGTTTCGGTAAAGATATTTGAATAAAACTTGGTATGTATGTATCAAGACAAAAGGCTGGGATTGATTTTGGGGTTTCTAGGGTCAAGGTCAAGGTCACTGTTACTTAAAATAGTAAAAGGGTTTCCGGTCAATAACTTAACTTAGGAATGAACTATCATGATGAAACTTGGTGTATAGAAAACCTATATAAAGTTGTAGCTTGGGATTGATTTTGGGGTTTCTGGGATCAAGGTCAAGGTCATTGTTACTGAAAATAGGGTTAGGTTAGGGTTTAGGGTTAGGGTTGTGCTTTAAAGTGGAGCACTGTGATTCAGTATACTTGGTTTGTATGTAGCTTATATCAATACAAAGGCTGGGATTGATTTTGGGGTTTCTGGGATCAAGGTCAAGGTCATTTTTACTAAAAATAGGGTTAGGGTTAGGGGTTAGGGTTAGGGTTGTGCTTTAAAGTGGTGCACTGTGATTCAGTATACTTTTTTATTCTTATGAAAAGTGTTGAAAACCTGGTTTCATGGCATTGCCGCATTTCTTGTTATGATATGAACTTGCGTACCTCTTATATTTTGTCTGGCTCCGCCCCCTGTTTCTTAGAGTAATGGGCCCTGAAATAGTCAGAAATACACATTTTCACCCTGTGACGCGCCTAGCTCAAAAAGTATTTAATATAAATTGATTAAACCTTGCATGAATCTTTAGTATGATATGAACTTGTGCACCTCCTATTTTTATGTCTGGCACCGCCTCCTATTTCCAGAGTTGTGGCCCCTGATATAGTAAAAAATGCACATTTTCACCTTGTGACATGCATAGTTCAAAAAGTATTTGATATAAATTGATGAAAACTTGCGCCTATTTTTGGTCGGACAGCTAAAGCTAGGAAAACATGTAGTAATACAATAACAGAATATTGTTAAGTGGCATTTAATGCAAGGAGACAAAGATAGATGTATAAATTAACTGATTGGTTTTTATGCTTTGAGAAATCTGCTTATGTTTTCAGATACCAAGTGTTGGCTGTAGCCACTGAGGCAAAGTCAAGAGAGGAGTCACAAAATATCAAGTCAGGAAAGAGGGTCACGGTAAAACAATGTTTACATTAATTTGAGGTGTATTTCTCATATGGGTGCTTCATTTAAGGATGTACGAGCAAATTTTTTCTGTTAAGAATTTTTTCATACTCTGTGAGCTTGAAGAACATTAGTTTCTAAGACAAACAAGAGCAGAAAAAACACAGGTCACCGAACTCGTTTAAATTTTATAGGGTATTTTCTTCACCCACTTTACGCATTTCTGAAATTTTGTAAAATTGAAAAAATGTTGATACTTTATAAAACATATAATATCCTATTTAATCTTATAGGGATTTCAGGTCTTTCAGGTTAATATGAATATATGGTGATGTCAGTTATATATAAGCACAAATGTCACCAAAAAATCTCTTTAATTTTTAGCTCATCTGATTTTTTGAAAAAAAATGATGAGTTATTGTCATCACTTGAGCGGTTGTCGGCGTCGGCGTCGGCGTCGGCGTTGCTTGGTTAAGTTTTATGTTTAGGTCAGCTTTTCTCCTAAACTATTAAAGCTATTGCTTTGAAACTTGGAATACTTGTTCACCATCATAAGCTTACCCTGTATAGCAAGAAACATAACTCCATCTTGCATTTTGCAAGATTTATGGCCCCTTTTGTACTTAGAAAATATCAGATTTCTTGGTTAAGTTTTATGTTTAGGTCAACTTTTCTCCTAAACTATCAAAGCTATTGCTTTGAAACTTGGAATACTTGTTCACCATCATAAGCAGACCCTGTACATCAAGAAACATAACTCCATCTTGCTTTTTGCAAGAATTATTGCCCCTTTTGGACTTAGAAAATCAGTTTTCTTGGTGAAATTTTATGTTTAGGTCAACTTTTATCCTAAACTATCAAAGCTATTGCTTTAAAACTTGCAACAGTTTTTCACCATCATAAGTGGACCCTGTACAGCAAGAAACATAACTCCATCCTGCTTTTTGCAAGAATGATGGCCCCTTTTGGACTTAGAAAATATCAGATTTCTTGGTTAAGTTCTATGTTTAGGTCAACTTTTTCTCTTAAACATCAAAGCTATTGCTTTAAAACTTGCAACTGTTGTTCACCATCATAAGCTGACCCTGTAAAGAAGCAACATAACTCCATCCTGCTTTTTGCAATAATTATGTCCCCTTTTGGACTTAGAAAAATCATTTTCTGGTTGAATATTATGTTTAAGTCAGCTTTTCTCATAAACTATCAAACTACCATCATAAGTGGACACTGTACATCAAGAAACATAACTCTATCCTGCTTTTTGCAAGAATGATGACCCTTTTTAGACTTAGAAAATCATGGGTAGGACAATATTTCTATTATACAAAAAAAATCAGATGAGCGTCAGCACCCGCAAGGCGGTGCTCTTGTTACATGTTGACATAATTACCCCACCCACTTCATTTTCAATGGAAAAAACGTATTTAGATCTAAAAAAAAATTTCTGAAGTTAAGATTTTCAAAATATTTTGCAGCATTAATGACAAACAAAAATGCCTCAAAATGGAAAGAAAAAAGTTGGGGTCACCATGCATCTAAGAGATTTATTAAGAAAAAACTTAAAAAATGGTGAATTTTGATATTTTTTGTTCTTTTTGTTTTAATTTATATTTTCTAGATAATATAAAGTGTTATCTTGAAAACTTTTATTTTATTTATAGCTTAACATTATATGTATCAGTCAGAAAAATATGAAAAATGATCTACTTTAATAGATATTTGAAATTACCTACCCCTACCCCATTGTAAATCTTATGTCAATTTTAGGCAAATGCCAGCCAAAAATAAGGGTGACAAAATTTTTTTCGCAAAAAGCATAATATATTTGGTAAAATGGTACATTATTAGCCATATTTTAATTATTTAGCATTAATTTTTGGCAAAACTTTTGTTAGAAAGCAATATTCGAAGAAACATTTTTCAAAATGGCGGATATAAACCGGTCACCGTGGCCCAGTGGTTAAGGCGTCTGCCTCGGGATCGGGAGGTCGAAGGTTTGAGCCCCATGGGGAGCATTCGTCCGGGGGTTGTTTGTCATGGGACTCATTCCGAAATGGCCGGTTCGTGAGCCGCGAGCTAGTTAAATGAATGGTTACCGATTTCTATCCGCCTGGCGCCTGGCATAGTGGTAGAAGTTAGGAGGTAATTGGTACGCATAATAAAAGGTGTCTCATAAGTCAAATTGGCTGGCCCTTTCAATAGGGGTGACACTATAATAAACAAGACCTTTACCTTTTATATCATATTGCAAATGAAAGCCTATGTGATATTTTATGCAATGATAATGACACAATTTATGCTGTGATTTTATTTTCGTCAAGTTATGTCTGATCTTGGGACATAAATATACGTGGATTAATGAAATAATATTTTGTGATATCATGTAATTGTTTTCAGTATGACTGGTGTTTTAATCTGGGAGAACAGGCGTTGGATATTTCTGTGATATCATTTCCTACAGCACCACCGTCTATACTTGTTGCAGGTACATACTACATATTCACTCTTTTAATTAGCTCAGTATCTCTACTAATTCTTTATAATTCAGTAGAAAAAAATCTTTTCTGACAGCGCAGTCTGGTGCTCTTGTCTTATGTATTTCTTCTTTAGCTTTCTTTAAAGCCATTTCCTACAACTAGAACTGGAATATTTGATCAGTGCTGAAATTCATTAATATCTAAATTGGAACTTCTTCATAATAAACCAATGTGTTAAAGTATTACAGTACAGCCACATCCTGTTATGTTATACTTTCAGGAATGTTATCTGTGCTAAAATTCATTAATATCTAAATTGGAACTTCTTCATAATAAGCCAATGTGTTAAAGTATTACAGTACAGCCACATCCTGTTATGTTATACTTTCAGGAATGTTATCAGTGCTAAAATTCATTAATATCTAAATTGGAACTTCTTCATAATAAGCCAATGTGTTAAAGTATTACAGTACAGCCATATCCTGTTATGTTATACTTTCAGGAATGTTATCAGTGCTAAAATCCATTAATATCTAAATTGGAACTTCTTCATAATAAGCTGACATATTATAGTATTGCAGTACAGATGCATCCTGTTATGTTATACTTGCAGGAGAGAGAAACTTATTTTGTCTGACAGAGTCGGGACAGTTGAGGTACATGAAGAAATTTGAGTACGATGTCAGTTGTTTTACTCCTTATAACTCAAGTAAGTTTAGCGTGTCAGTTGTTTTACTCCTTATAATTTCTAGCACATACTTGTTTCTCTTAAGTATGTATATAATTTTACCCCCTGTTACTCAAGTAAGTATAGTATTTCAGTCTCTAGTATTTAACATATTCTTTATAATTCATCATGGTCAGTATATAACAAAAGTCTGGTATAGCTCAGAGTTTAGTGCCCTAGCTCTACATGTTAGAGGTCATGGTTGGAACCTCGTGGCTGGATTCAACTAAACTTGTGTTAAAAATGTGTTTCGGAAGTGACTTTAAATGGAGGTCCCAATGTATTGTGCTATACATCTTGCATGTAAAAGAACCAGGGGAATATTATGGAATTGGCTGTCACAGATAATTACCGTTGATACATACCGTATAAGTACTTATTTCTGCGGGCTTAATATTCTGCGATTTTTAAAAAAATGAGGTAGTATTAAATTTCTGCGTACCTTATTTCTGTGGTGTCTTCCTTCTCACGTTGATTGGATATATTTCTGCGATTCTGTATTCCCCGGTTGTTTCATTAATTTCAAATAGACAGGTACGTATTTTGTTGTTATTTTGACAGTTATCTTGGCTTCCGGATTGAGAATAAAAGTTGACGAATACTAATGTGACATCGTCATCATCACGTAATGTTGAGTGTTAAATAAAAACGCAAGAAAACAGTCGTTTTATAAATACAGTCATGCCAAACAGACACGAAAAATGCTTGAATCTGTATTTTGCAAACATTCTCATTTGTGCATTGTAACGGTATGATAAATTCCCATACAAATAGCGGTAAATATGACCATCACCAGACGGATCGGTTAATAATAGACACAAAGGATACAATGGATTGTGTTTGTCACATAATTTAAGAAAATTGAAACTGGCAGATGACTACTCAATAGTGAACGAAAGTCAAAACAAATTTGATATTTTCATTATGTTTATTCAACAGCAAAACAATAATAAAACAGTTCTATTATATTACCGTTACTACTAAAGTTTTTAAACTTGCTTCGTCGGCCTTCGGCTACATGTGGGACAAAAGCCGATCACGCTATTGGACATTGTCTTATACTTAACCAGATTATAATGGCGGTTTGTATCATTGTATCGCGGCATGTCCAGGGTTTCCTCTGGGTCAATTTCACTTTGCGCCAACAAATTCGCCAATCAGGAAAAGTTTGCGCCAGTGGCTCTCAAGTTGGAGCCAGTAGTCTGTGATGGGCCACATACCATTTTCTTTTTCAATCTCTTTTTCATTTGATTCTTTACAGTAACCATGCAATTTGCTCTTGAAACAGTCTATCTTAATATCACATTGAATCAAAAACAGTTTTTAATCTTCTCAACCATTTTCAAGAACATTTTCTAAACAAAAATAATTGCTCAATCTTTAAAATTATCCGTTTATATAGTTTGCCACTTTTAAATATCTCCCTTTAATTGTCATTTTCACTAAATAGATGTTTTTAAAACATGAATATTTATCTCTTTATTATTTTAACTTTTTATTTCAAAATTTATTTAGGTCGTTTATCAAAAACAATGTTGTTTTATATTATTTTATAACTTTTGAAAAGCTTTTCAGAATGCTTAAGTTTCATTATATATATAACTAAATTTCTATTTCCTTTCATACATTCTAATGTATAGTGAAAATACCACCTACAGGTTTTATTAGCATTTATTAGATATTGTTTTGAAGCTATGGGGTTGAGCTTTTAAAAATTATCCGGTGTATCAATGCTTTATGTTGGGCACGTAAAAGAACCAAAAGAACTGCTGTAGTTCATTTGTATCTCAAAAATTCTTCGATTGAAATTATACGACCGCGACTGAAATTTACCAGCGCATAGATGTATTTAACAACGCTTGTGCAAAATTTATCTATTTACGATCGGATAATATGTGTATCTATTGATCGCGCTTTGACGTGTCATTTATTTCCAGCATTTTTCTCGGTCTCGATTACTTCCTCGAATCGGATTGTCATTAAAAATAACTTGTAAATTTATCTCGCGTTTTTTTGAAGCACGCAGCTAATATTTCGTTTCATTTGCTTTCGTATAAGTAGGCGGGGCTAAATTTGGCGAATCAGATTGACTGATAATTGTTCTTGCATGGAGGAACGCTCTAGTGACTCGGCGAAGTTTTAAATTATGCCCCGAGGTGTAAATCGATATTGACACGTTGTGTATTGTCTTCGTGTAGTGTTAAATATCGGATAATCCGTTACTGCGTCCTTGAGAAAGAACAGAAGATCAGATCGATGATTATCTTGTAGGCGCCAATGAAATTCGCCAATTGAAGATTTTTAGCGCCAGAATTTACATTTTGTCGCATTTGGCGCCATTGGCGACCGACAGCGGGAACAAAATTTTCTGCGGCCTTGTTGTTTTCCGCAGAAAACGCAGAAATAAAGTTCCCGCAGAAAAAAGTACTTATGCGGTATTATCTTCTAAAGATTTTTTCGAGAGGCACAGTTTTTCTAGAGACCATAATCCATAGAGTTGTGCTTTCATGCTTTTATAGAGTGAAGAACTTTGATCAATATTGTTTAACATATGCTTTTAGGATGTTACAAAAATTCTAATATTTCATTTTTCTTACAGTAACAGAGGGAACTATCAACTATTTGATAGGATCACACACACAGACGTTACTGGTGTATCAGGATATATCACTGAAGTGGGCAGCTAAAGTTGATAGTATTCCTATCATGGTGCGAGTTGGCAACTTTCAGTAAGTGTCGTTATATCCCCTACCAAACTTTGTTTTAGGACTGTATAGGCATCTCTTTGTCCAGTCCTTGTTCCCTCCCATCCTTAAAACTCATACAGATACCATTTTGAAACATACCAGATTCTGTTACTCTGACTTTTGTTTGGAGAAAAATTATATCTCCATTTCTCTTGTAAAAACTTCCCAAAATTGGCATTTCTTTCAATATTTCTAAACCTATTCATGCATTTGATTGAAACTCCACATAAGCCTTTGAGATCATTATATATGTTTACACATAAGGTTCTGTAACTCTGCCTTTATTTTGACAAAATTATTCTCCTTTTCTCTTGGAAAAAAATCCCAAAATTGACATTTCTTTCAATGGTGGACGGATAGCTCAGTGGTTTGCACACTGGCCTTCCAATCCTGAGGTCGGGGGTTCGATCCCCGGCAGCTACTTGGGAATTTTCAGAAACACTTTTCAGTGTTTCCCACCTAACTAGAGGTGTACTGGTCAGGAACCCAGGCAATCCTTGCATGTATCAGTGCTATACACTGGGCACGTTAAAGAACCAGGCTGTCTATTCGCAACGAGCTAGGCTAAGTTAGCCGGACAAGCCTGTATCTGATTTCTAATCTCTCTGTCGTGGGGGCTTTGTCTCACTCTGTCCCTCTGGTCAGATCGCTCTGTGTCTGTACTAGTAGAGGATGAATTATGCGCCCATTGTGGCTACATTTGAACTATGTAAAGCGCCTTTGAACGTAAAATTGATCATGAAAAGGGCGCTATATAAATCTGGTATAATAATAATAATAATAATAATAATAATGTTTCTAAACCTATACATGCATTTGATTGAAACTCCACATAAACTTTTCAGGTTCTGTAACTCTGCCTTTATTTTGACAAGATTATTCCCCTTTTTGACTCAGAAAATGTGTCAGAATTGGTGTTTTTATGCCTCTGTCAAAATGGGGGTGCGGAGGGGACATAATGTTACTCTTGTCCATGTGCGTTTCTCTGTGCACATATGTTTATGTGAACATAAAACCATGTCTGGTTGATAACCTTGTTATGTGTTGTTGGATTTTGAAAGAACATGCCACAAATAACCACCATAACAAGATGACTTTTGCATATATAACCCAGACCCGTAACTGCAAGGTTAAGGTCATACTGAGAGGTCAAAGATTTATGCTCATTTCTTTTGTCCACTTTGTAACTTTTAAGCTTAGCTAAATAATGTAAGTCTTGCCTCACTATAATGAAAATTACGGCCCTTGTTTGAATTGCAAATTGTTGAATAGTCAAGCATGCTGTGTTATGGACAGCTCTTGTTTTACAAACAATTCTTTTCATCTTACCTGTATTCATTCTCCTTGCCACAATCCAGCTCACTGTCTCCCCTGACATCTCTTGTAAAGTGCAGATATTTAATGATTAGTGGTGAAATTGAGTGATTAGTCGCATACTGAATTGCAGAATATTGTCTAATGGACTTACAGAAGAATAGAAAAAGTTAACTGATATTTTAATTTACAGGGATTTGAAAGGAGTTATAGTTACTCTTAGTGACTCTGGGAGGTTAGAATGCTCATACTTGGGGACAGATCCGGCCCTTTTTGTACCACCACCAGTAGAAGCTAGAGAGTTAAATTATGGAGATATGGACAGGGAGATGGCTCAGTTACAAAAGATGATCAAAGAGAAACAAGCAAATGCAGGTAAATGCAAAACAATAATAGGTGGTGTTCTGGATTAAGGAAGTACTGGTTAAGTGGTGTTCTGGATTAAGGAAGTACTGGTTAAGTGGTGTTCTGGATTAAGGAAGTACTGGTTAAGTGGTGTTCTGGATTAAGGAAGTACTGGTTAGGTGGTGTTCTGGATTCAGGAAGTACTGGTTAAGTGGTGTTCTGGATTAAGGAAGCACTGGTTAGGTGGTCTTCTGGATTAAGGAAGTACTGGTTAAGTGGTCTTCTGGATTAAGGAAGTACTGGTTAGGTGGTGATCTGGATTAAGGAAGTACTGGTTAGGTGGTCTTCTGGATTAAGGAAGTACTGGTTAGGTGGTGTTAGGTGGTGTTCTGGATTAAGGAAGTACTGGTTAGGTGGTATTCTGGATTAAGGAAGTACTGGTTAGGTGGTGTTCTGGATTAAGGAAGTACTGGTTAGGTGGTCTTCTGGATTAAGGAAGTACTGGTTAGGTGGTCTTCTGGATTAAGGAAGTACTGGTTAGGTGGTGTTCTGGATTAAGGAAGTACTGGTTAAGTGGTGTTCTGGATTAAGGAAGTACTGGTTAGTGTAGAGACTGCTGGTTCAAACCATGCCGTGTTCAGACTTACCTGTTTTTCTAAAAGTAGTGGTTTTGATGGTTATACATAAAAGCTTTGAGACCTTTCACAGAAAAACAGAATTGAAAAATTGTCTGCATCTGTTTCTAGTTTTCCCTAACAGCTGTACACAGAAAAACAGAATTGAAAAATTGTATTTATTTATTTCTTATTTTCCGTAACAGCTGCAGGCTCAGAACTTCATTTTGGCCGTAAAAATTTTATTGTACTAGCCAGTGTCCAAAGTAAATAGGGGCACCTGGGTTCTTCTTCCACAATTGAAGCATGGAAGTTGCCATATGACCCAAAATATGCTGGCATGACTTAAACAAGAGGGCCTTATTGACCCTATGTCGCTCACCTGTTATCATTGCACTTAAGGACAAGAAGTTGAAGAAATTTAACCAGAAAGAAAAAAAATCCTAATAAGGTACAGATATGTTAAAATACACCTAAAAATTGGAGGTACCATCCTTGTTGTACCACAGAAAAGTGGTTTCGGTTTTTCCCTACGACCAATAATAAAAAAGTTACTAAATAAGCTATTTATTGTAACATAAAAGGGATGTAATTAAAAAAAAATTATTGTAAGTGAACAAAGTGACACTGAGGCGATAACATAATACGTCCCTTCGAGAAAGAATCGAGATCTTATGGTGATACAAGTTGTGTGCAAATTTGGTTAAAATCAAATCATAAAAGAAGCTGCTATTGTGCAGACAAGGTCAAAATAGCTAAATTTGGCCCTTTCAGAGGCCATAAATCTGGAACCCATTATGGGATCTAGCCTGTTCAAGAAAGGAACCAAGATCTTATGGTGACACGTTTTGTGCAAGTTTGATTAAATTCAAATCATAAATGAAGCTGCTATTGTGCAGACAAGGTCAAAATAGCTGATTCTGGCCGTATCAGGGGCCATAACTCTGGAACCCATAATGGAATCTGGCCATTTCAAGAAAGGAACCGAGATCTTGTGGTGATACAAGTTGTTTGCAAATTTGGTTAAAATCAAATCATACAGGGCTTAAGCTAGGCTAAGATTTTAGGGAGAAGTCACTTCTCCCTCAGGTAAGATTAGGGAGAAGTGGAGAGATTTTAGGGAGAAGTGGCAAGATTTTAAGGAAAACGTGGAAAGATTTTAGCACCATGACATGCAAGCTGAAAAAGGATCTAAATATGCTTAATATAACATTACTATTTTTATTATTCCCTGTCTTTATTTACAAAGTCTATTAAAGTAAATAACAAATTCACTGAAAATGTCAGTGATTCTGTTTTCTTATCATTTTTACCTTGTGAATCTAATGTGATTAAACTGCAAATTCAAGTTTTTTTTCACTCTTGCAATGATTGTCCAAACCAAGAAAACCCTTTAGATATGAATACAACTAAAAAAAGTTAATTCCATATCAGCAAAAAAAAAAAAATCAAGCCCCCAGTGCTAATGCACTCAAAGTCAGTCACTTTAAATAACAAGTATGTGAATTAAATACATGTCAATAGCAGTGACATCACTATGACATCACAGGGAATACACATCTTCTTTGATCTGCTGATGTCTGTTTGATACGCTGGTGTCAGCACACATTAAAAGAAACAGTTGTCAAACAGGTTTAACCCAGTTTCTGATGGCAGATGTCAAAAATTTGCGTAAATTTCAGTTACATTATTTTAGTCAAAGAAAGTGTCAGTGATAATATTATGTTTCTAAAGTTTGGGTTTTGAAAAATATGAGTAAAATTAAGTGGATTTAAGGAAATTACTGGAGCCAAACACGGTAAGATACTTTCTAATGGTCAAAAAAGAATGTGTAAGCTTATGTAATTTAAATCCCTACTGCTTTGTTTATCAACAGTCAGTTTACAAAACAAGTGTCACCTTCACACTTTCTCCGTAATCTGAAGTAGGCGGAGCTTAAATTATGCCATCGTGTATTCCAGTCAAGTGTCAACAGACCGATAGCGGATAACTGGACGAGTGTGGATAAAAAAATCGGGCGACTTGAATTTCGCTTTGATGTTAGATTAGAGCGAAGTGGGGAGCTACAAAGCGACTATTTCGCTCAAGTCGCTCCCTAGCTCAAGCCCTGTCATAAATGAAGCTGCTATTATGCAGACAAGGTCAAAATAGCTAGTTTTGGCCCTTTCAGGGCTCATAACTCTGGAACCCGTTATGGGATCTGGCGGGTTCAAGAAAGGAACTGAGATCTTATGGTGACACAAGTTTTGTGCAAGTTTGATTAAATTCAAATCATAAATGAAGCTGCTATTGTGCAGACAAGGTCAGAGTAGCTAATTTTGGCCCTTTCAGAGGCCGTAACTCTGGAGCCCATAATGGAATCTGGCCAGTTCAAGAAAGGAACCGAGATCTTATGGTGATACAAGTTGTTTGCAAGTTTGGTTAAAATAAAATCATAAATGCACGCACGGACTGACTGACGACAGACGAAGGGTGATCACAAAAGCTCACCTTGTCACTGTGTGACAGGTGAGCCAAAAACAATAAAACATTAATAGAAATTTAATATTGCAGCCTGTATTAAGACTAGTTTTATTTGGAAAGAACTTCAGTAAATCTTGACTACCTTTTAAGGTGTAAATAATATTTTTATTTTGTTAGCCTGTAAGTATCTTCTATATTAAAAAAACAACACTGTGTATTTAACATTGACATCACTTCCTATTTCAGCAATTATGCCCAATTTGTCTCGCAAGGAAGAAGATCTAACAATCAATGTTCATGTTGCACCAAGTCTAGATGATGTCTCTGTAAGTTATACTGACAGTCATTATTCATGTTGCACCCATTCTAGACCAGGTCTGTTTAATGGGGCACAAAGTCTAGATGATGTCTCAGTAAGTTATACTGACAGTCATTATTCATGTTGCACCCATTCTAGACCAGGTCTGTTTAATGGGGGCACAAAGTCTAGATGATGTCTCAGTAAGTTATACTGACAGTCATTATTCATGCTGCACCCATTCTAGACCAGGTCTGTTTAATGGGGGCACCAAGTCTAGATGATGTCTCAGTAAGTTATTCTGACGGTCATTATTCATGCTGCACCCATTCTAGACCAGGTCTGTTTAATGGGGGCACAAAGTCTAGATGATGTCTCAGTAAGTTATACTGACGGTCATTATTCATGCTGCACCCATTCTAGACCAGGTCTGTTTAATGGGGCACAAAGTCTAGATGATGTCTCAGTAAGTTATTCTGACGGTCATTATTCATGCTGCACCCATTCTAGACCAGGTCTGTTTAATGGGGCACAAAGTCTAGATGATGTCTCAGTAAGTTATTCTGACGGTCATTATTCATGCTGCACCCATTCTAGACCAGGTCTGTTCAATGGGGCACAAAGTCTAGATGATGTCTCAGTAAGTTATACTGACGGTCATTATTCATGCTGCACCCATTCTAGACCAGGTCTGTTCAATGGGGCACAAAGTCTAGATGATGTCTCAGTAAGTTATACTGACGGTCATTATTCATGCTGCACCCATTCTAGACCAGGTCTGTTCAATGGGGCACAAAGTCTAGATGATGTCTCAGTAAGTTATTCTGATGGTCATTATTCATGCTGCACCCATTCTAGACCAGGTCTGTTCAATGGGGCACAAAGTCTAGATGATGTCTCAGTAAGTTATTCTGACGGTCATTATTCATGCTGCACCCATTCTAGACCAGGTCTGTTCAATGGGGCACAAAGTCTAGATGATGTCTCAGTAAGTTATTCTGACAGTCATTATTCATGCTGCACCCATTCTAGACCAGGTCTGTTCAATGGGGCACAAAGTCTAGATGATGTCTCAGTAAGTTATTCTGACAGTCATTATTCATGCTGCACCCATTCTAGACCAGGTCTGTTTAATGGGGGCACAAAGTCTAGATGATGTCTCAGTAAGTTATACTGACAGTCATTATTCATGCTGCACCCATTCTAGACCAGGTCTGTTTAATGGGGGCACAAAGTCTAGATGATGTCTCAGTAAGTTATACTGACAGTCATTATTCATGCTGCACCCATTCTAGACCAGGTCTGTTTAATGGGGGCACAAAGTCTAGATGATGTCTCAGTAAGTTATACTGACAGTCATTATTCATGCTGCACCCATTCTAGACCAGGTCTGTTTAATGGGGGCACAAAGTCTAGATGATGTCTCAGTAAGTTATACTGACAGTCATTATTCATGCTGCAACCATTCTAGACCAGGTCTGTTTAATGGGGGCACAAAGTCTAGATGATGTCTCTGTAAGTTATTCTGACAGTCATTATTCATGCTGCAACCATTCTAGACCAGGTCTGTTTAATGGGGGCACAAAGTCTAGATGATGTCTCTGTAAGTTATTCTGACAGTCATTATTCATGCTGCACCCATTCTAGACCAGGTCTGTTTAATGGGGGCACAAAGTCTAGATGATGTCTCAGTAAGTTATTCTGACGGTCATTATTCATGCTGCACCCATTCTAGACCAGGTCTGTTTAATGGGGCACCAAGTCTAGATGATGTCTCAGTAAGTTATACTGACAGTCATTATTCATGCTGCACCCATTCTAGACCAGGTCTGTTTAATGGGGGCACAAAGGCTAGATGATGTCTCAGTTAGTTATTCTGACGGTCATTATTCATGTTGCACCCATTCTAGACCAGGTCTGTTTAATGGGGGCACAAAGGCTAGATGATGTCTCTGTAAGTTATTCTGACGGTCATTATTCATGTTGCACCCATTCTAGACCAGGTCTGTGTAATGGGGGCACAAAGTCTAGATGATGTCTCAGTAAGTTATTCTGACGGTCATTATTCATGTTGCACCCATTCTAGACCAGGTCTGTTTAATGGGGCACAAAGTCTAGATGATGTCTCAGTAAGTTATACTGACGGTCATTATTCATGCTGCACCCATTCTAGACCAGGTCTGTTTAATGGGGCACAAAGTCTAGATGATGTCTCAGTAAGTTATTCTGACGGTCATTATTCATGCTGCACCCATTCTAGACCAGGTCTGTTTAATGGGGCACAAAGTCTAGATGATGTCTCAGTAAGTTATACTGACGGTCATTATTCATGCTGCACCCATTCTAGACCAGGTCTGTTTAATGGGGCACAAAGTCTAGATGATGTCTCAGTAAGTTATTCTGACGGTCATTATTCATGCTGCACCCATTCTAGACCAGGTCTGTTTAATGGGGCACACAGTCTAGATGATGTCTCTGTAAGTTATTCTGACGGTCATTGTTCATGCTGCACCCATTCTAGACCAGGTCTGTTTAATGGGGCACAAAGTCTAGATGGTCATTATTCATTCTGCATCCATTCTAGACCAGGTCTGTTTAATGGGGCACAAAGTCTAGATGATGTCTCAGTAAGTTATTCTGACAGTCATTATTCATGCTGCACCCATTCTAGACCAAGTCTGTGTAATGGGGGCACAAAGTCTAGATGATGTCTCAGTAAGTTATTCTGATGGTCATTATTCATGCTGCACCCATTCTAGACCAGGTCTGTTTAATGGGGGCACAAAGTCTAGATGATGTCTCAGTAAGTTATTCTGACGGTCATTATTCATGCTGCACCCATTCTAGACCAGGTCTGTTTGATGGGGCACAAAGTCTAGATGATGTCTCAGTAAGTTATTCTGACGGTCATTATTCATGCTGCACCCATTCTAGACCAGGTCTGTTTAATGGGGCACAAAGTCTAGATGATGTCTCAGTAAGTTATTCTGACAGTCATTATTCATGTTGCACCCATTCTAGACCAGGTCTGTTTAATGGGGCACAAAGTCTAGATGATGTCTCAGTAAGTTATACTGACAGTCATTATTCATGTTGCACCCATTCTAGACCAGGTCTGTTTAATGGGGCACAAAGTCTAGATGATGTCTCAGTAAGTTATGCTGACAGTCATTATTCATGCTGCACCCATTCTAGACCAGGTCTGTTTAATGGGGGCACAAAGTCTAGATGATGTCTCTGTAAGTTATACTGACAGTCATTATTCATGCTGCACCCATTCTAGACCAGGTCTGTTTAATGGGGCACAAAGTCTAGATGATGTCTCAGTAAGTTATTCTGACGGTCATTATTCATGCTGCACCCATTCTAGACCAGGTCTGTTTAATGGGGCACAAAGTCTAGATGATGTCTCAGTAAGTTATACTGACAGTCATTATTCATGTTGCACCCATTCTAGACCAGGTCTGTTTAATGGGCCACAAAGTCTAGATGTCTCTGTAAGTTATTCTGACGGTCATTATTCATGTTGCACCCATTCTAGACCAGGTCTGTTTAATGGGGCACAAAGTCTAGATGATGTCTCAGTAAGTTATTCTGACGGTCATTATTCATGTTGCACCCATTCTAGACCAGGTCTGTTTAATGGGGCACAAAGTCTAGATGATGTCTCTGTAAGTTATTCTGACGGTCATTGTACCCCCCGACAACAAAGTTGTAAGGGGGGGTATACTGGTTTCAGGTTGTCTGTCTGTCTGACCGTCTGTCCGTAGACGCAATCTTGTGCGCACCATCTCTCCTTATCCCCTTGACAGAATTTAATGAAACTTCACACAAGTGATCAGTACCAACAGTAGTTGTGCATGGGGCATGTTAGGTTCTTTTAGAAAAAAATTTTGCAGAGTTATGGGACTTTGTTTTTTTGTTACTATACTATATACATAGACACAATCTTGTGCGCACCATCTCTCCTCATCCCCTTGACACAATTTAATGAAACTTCACACAGGTGATCAGTACCAACAGTAGTTGTGCATGGGGCATGTTAGGTTCTTTTAGAAAAAAAATTTGCAGAGTTATGGGACTTTGTTTTTTTGTTACTATACTATATACAAAGACACAATCTTGTGCGCACCATATCTCCTCATCCCCTTGACACAATTTAATGAAACTTCACACAAGTGATTAGTACCAACCCTAGTTGTGCATGGTGCATGTTACATTCTTTTAGATAAATATTCTGCATAGTTATGGGACTTTGTTTTTTGTTACTATACTGTATACATACATTCTATATACATACAGTCCACATAATTATGCAATCTTGTGTGCGTCAAATTGCAATGTACTGTCAGTGCATGCAGGGGGTACATTCATCACCTTTAGTGATAGCTCTAGTTATTCATGCTGCACCCATTCTAGACCAGGTCTGTTTAATGGGGCACAAAGTCTAGATGATGTCTCAGTAAGTTATTCTGACAGTCATTATTCATGTTGCACCCATTCTAGACCAGGTCTGTTTAATGGGGCACAAAGTCTAGATGATGTCTCAGTAAGTTATTCTGACAGTCATTATTCATGCTGCACCCATTCTAGACCAGGTCTGTTTAATGGGGCACAAAGTCTAGATGATGTCTCAGTAAGTTATTCTGACGGTCATTATTCATGCTGCACCCATTCTAGACCAGGTCTGTTTAATGGGGCACAAAGTCTAGATGATGTCTCAGTAAGTTATTCTGACGGTCATTATTCATGCTGCACCCATTCTAGACCAGGTCTGTTTAATGGGGCACAAAGTCTAGATGATGTCTCAGTAAGTTATTCTGACGGTCATTACTCATGCTGCACCCATTCTAGACCAGGTCTGTTTAATGGGGCACAAAGTCTAGATGATGTCTCAGTAAGTTATTCTGACGGTCATTACTCATGCTGCACCCATTCTAGACCAGGTCTGTTTAATGGGGCACAAAGTCTAGATGATGTCTCTGTAAGTTATTCTGACGGTCATTATTCATGTTGCACCCATTCTAGACCAGGTCTGTTTAATGGGGCACAAAGTCTAGATGATGTCTCTGTAAGTTATTCTGACGGTCATTGTACCCCCCGACAACAAAGTTGTAAGGGGGGGTATACTGGTTTCAGGTTGTCTGTCTGTCTGACCGTCTGTCCGTAGACGCAATCTTGTGCGCACCATCTCTCCTTATCCCCTAGACAGAATTTAATGAAACTTCACACAAGTGATCAGTACCAACAGTAGTTGTGCATGGGGCATGTTAGGTTCTTTTAGAAAAAAATTTTGCAGAGTTATGGGACTTTGTTTTTTTGTTACTATACTATATACATAGACACAATCTTGTGCGCACCATCTCTCCTCATCCCCTTGACACAATTTAATGAAACTTCACACAGGTGATCAGTACCAACAGTAGTTGTGCATGGGGCATGTTAGGTTCTTTTAGAAAAAAAATTTGCAGAGTTATGGGACTTTGTTTTTTTGTTACTATACTATATACATAGACACAATCTTGTGCGCACCATATCTCCTCATCCCCTTGACACAATTTAATGAAACTTCACACAAGTGATTAGTACCAACCCTAGTTGTGCATGGTGCATGTTACATTCTTTTAGATAAATATTCTGCATAGTTATGGGACTTTGTTTTTTGTTACTATACTGTATACATACATTCTATATACATACAGTCCACATAATTATGCAATCTTGTGTGCGTCAAATTGCAATGTACTGTCAGTGCATGCAGGGGGTACATTCATCACCTTTAGTGATAGCTCTAGTTATTCATGCTGCACCCATTCTAGACCAGGTCTGTTTAATGGGGCACAAAGTCTAGATGATGTCTCAGTAAGTTATTCTGACAGTCATTATTCATGTTGCACCCATTCTAGACCAGGTCTGTTTAATGGGGCACAAAGTCTAGATGATGTCTCAGTAAGTTATTCTGACAGTCATTATTCATGCTGCACCCATTCTAGACCAGGTCTGTTTAATGGGGCACAAAGTCTAGATGATGTCTCAGTAAGTTATTCTGACAGTCATTATTCATGCTGCACCCATTCTAGACCAGGTCTGTTTAATGGGGCACAAAGTCTAGATGATGTCTCAGTAAGTTATACTGACGGTCATTATTCATGCTGCACCCGTTCTAGACCAGGTCTGTGTAATGGGGTCACAAAGTCTAGATGATGTCTCAGTAAGTTATTCTGACGGTCATTATTCATGCTGCACCCATTCTAGACCAGGTCTGTTTAATGGGGGCACAAAGTCTAGATGATGTCTCAGTAAGTTATTCTGACGGTCATTATTCATGCTGCACCCATTCTAGACCAGGTCTGTTTAATGGGGCACAAAGTCTAGATGATGTCTCAGTAAGTTATTTTGACGGTCATTATTCATGCTGCACCCATTCTAGACCAGGTCTGTTTAATGGGGCACAAAGTCTAGATGATGTCTCAGTAAGTTATACTGACAGTCATTATTCATGCTGCACCCATTCTAGACCAGGTCTGTTTAATGGGGGCACAAAGTCTAGATGATGTCTCAGTAAGTTATACTGACAGTCATTATTCATGCTGCACCCATTCTAGACCAGGTCTGTTTAATGGGGGCACAAAGTCTAGATGATGTCTCAGTAAGTTATTCTGACAGTCATTATTCATGCTGCACCCATTCTAGACCAAGTCTGTTTAATGGGGTACAAAGTCTAGATGATGTCTCAGTTAGTTATTCTGACAGTCATTATTCATGCTGCACCCATTCTAGACCAGGTCTGTTTAATGGGGCACAAAGTCTAGATGATGTCTCAGTTAGTTATTCTGACAGTCATTATTCATGCTGCACCCATTCTAGACCAGGTCTGTTTAATGGGGCACAAAGTCTAGATGATGTCTCAGTAAGTTATTCTGACAGTCATTATTCATGCTGCACCCATTCTAGACCAGGTCTGTTTAATGGGGCACAAAGTCTAGATGATGTCTCAGTAAGTTATTCTGACAGTCATTATTCATGCTGCACCCATTCTAGACCAGGTCTGTTTAATGGGGGCACAAAGTCTAGATGATGTCTCAGTAAGTTATTCTGACAGTCATTATTCATGCTGCACCCATTCTAGACCAGGTCTGTTTAATGGGGGCACAAAGTCTAGATGATGTCTCAGTAAGTTATTCTGACAGTCATTATTCATGTTGCACCCATTCTAGACCAGGTCTGTTTAATGGGGCACAAAGTCTAGATGGTCATTATTCATTCTGCATCCATTCTAGACCAGGTCTGTTTAATGGGGCACAAAGTCTAGATGATGTCTCAGTAAGTTATACTGACAGTCATTATTCATGTTGCACCCATTCTAGACCAGGTCTGTGTAATGGGGGCACAAAGTCTAGATGATGTCTCAGGAAGTTATTCTGATGGTCATTATTCATGTTGCACCCATTCTAGACCAGGTCTGTTTAATGGGGTCACAAAGTCTAGATGATGTCTCAGTAAGTTATACTGACAGTCATTATTCATGCTGCACCCATTCTAGACCAGGTCTGTTTAATGGGGCACAAAGTCTAGATGATGTCTCAGTAAGTTATTCCGACAGTCATTATTCATGTTGCACCCATTCTAGACCAGGTCTGTTTAATGGGGCACAAAGTCTAGATGATGTCTCAGTAAGTTATACTGACAGTCATTATTCATGCTGCACCCATTCTAGACCAGGTCTGTTTAATGGGGGCACAAAGTCTAGATGATGTCTCAGTAAGTTATACTGACAGTCATTATTCATGCTGCACCCATTCTAGACCAGGTCTGTTTAATGGGGGCACAAAGTCTAGATGATGGCTCAGTAAGTTATACTGACAGTCATTATTCATGCTGCACCCATTCTAGACCAGGTCTGTTTAATGGGGGCACAAAGTCTAGATGATGTCTCAGTAAGTTATACTGACAGTCATTATTCATGCTGCACCCATTCTAGACCAGGTCTGTGTAATGTTGTGCCCAATCTAGACAATGTCAAGTTATGTTGACAATCAATATTCATGTTGCACCCAGTCAAGATGATGTCTTTGTAAGGTATACTGACAGTCAGCATTGCACCCAGTCTAGACATCTCTGCAAGATGTGCTGACAGTCGGCGTTCCTGTTGCACCCAGTCTAGACATCTCTGCAAGATGTGCTGACAGTCGGCGTTCATGTTGCACCCAGTCTAGACATCTCTGCAAGATGTGCTGACAGTCGGCGTTCATGTTGCACCCAGTCTAGACATCTCTGCAAGATGTGCTGACAGTCGGCGTTCATGTTGCACCCAGTCTAGACATCTCTGCAAGATGTGCTGACAGTCAGCGTTCATGTTGCACCCAGTCTAGACATCTCTGCAAGATGTGCTGACAGTCAGCTTTCATGTTGCACCCATTCTAGACATCTCTGTAAGATGTACTGACAGTCGGCATTCATGTTGCACCCATTCATGTTGCACCCAGTCTAGACATGTCTGCAAGATATACTGACAGTCGGCGTTCATGTAGAACCCAGTCTAGACATCTCTGCAAGATGTACTGACAGTCGGCGTTCATGTAGCACCCAGTGAAGACATCTCTAGAAGATGTACTGACAGTTGGCGTTCATGTTGCACCCAGTCTAGACAGCTCTGCAAGATGTGCTGACAGTCTGCATTCATGTAGCACCCAGTCTAGACAGCTCTGCAAGATGTACTGACAGTCGGGGTTCCTGTTGCACCCAGGTCTAGACATCGCTGCAAGATGTACTGAAGAATTAGAATTATGAAATATATCACAAAAAAAGTCAAGAGGGCTTTATAAGTTTCGTTTAGTCTTTAACTTTACCACTGCTAATTTTTAGCTTGTCTGATTTTTGAAAAAAATCTACGAGGTATTGTCATCACTTGAATTTCGGCATTGGTTAAATTTTTTTGTTTAGTTCTGCCTTTTCTAAAAAACTATAAGAGCTGCAGCTTTAAACTTTGTACACTTTATCATCATTAGTTGACTGTTTCTTGGTTAAAAGTTTTATTTAGGTCCAGCTTTTCTCAAAAGCTATAAGAGGCACAGCTTTGAAACTTTATACACTTGTTTGCCATCATTAGTTGACACTAATGGCCAAGAACCATAACTTGCATTTTGTCAAAATTATGACCCTTGTCCTTAGAAAATCTGAACTATAACTACATGTATAGGTAACTTTTTACATATTGTACAAGCGATGGCACCCCTGGGTGGTGCTCTAAATTGTTATATATTATTATGTATAATGTGTTGGCGCATGCGTCTGTCTGTCCATCTGTCTGTTTGTCCATCCATCATAATTTGTGTCCGGAGCATAAGTTTATAACCATTAAAGGTTTATTTCCCAGTAATATAGACTTAGGGTGCCATGCGACTGGTATGTGTTGGTTCTGCCTACCTGCCTTGGTGGCACCAGTAATGCCTGCAAGAATATTGTGAACTTCATAAAGCTGTCAAGCAGACTTCAACCCACTATTGTGTAAATTATGCTTATTTTCATAGGTATAATAAAACTAATTTTGATATAGGTAAGCAGTGACAATCGGACACAAACTTTCTAACTTTAAAAGTGCCATATTTTCTCTACAGAACATCATTATTTTAATGAATATCATTTTGTCCACAAGCAACATGTTCTTGTTTATTAAGATCAATAATGAAATCAATTTGTAACTTATTGTGTGTATTTCAGATGGCAACAGGTGTTGAAATAGATGGAGAACAAGTTCCCTCTATCACTGTTAGGGTAAGATCCAGAAAACTTTCATATTCTCTTGAAGTATATTTTGTTTACTGTACAATTTACAGGGTTCTGCCGAGGCCGCAATATCGCGAGAATCCCGCATAGAAATTACGAATGTCGCATTAAAATTTGTCTAGAAGCTTCGGTTGTCCCGTAACCAAAATTTTGGGGACGAATGTGCTTGTGGGAAGACCGTAACTGAGAACGAATCGAAAACGTCATTTTGATCAACATTGAGCAATTTTAAGGTACATTTCAGTATCTGCAGACAAGAAAAACATTCAGTCCAATGATAAACAACCAAATACTTCATGTCGCTTCATAAAAAGCCAGATATACCACACAAACCCAATGGTGTTTACCGTTCTTCACCCACTCCCGGCAGATGAAATTGAAAGTGCACCCGTTGACTGCTTAAAATCTGTCTACCATTCCAAACTTGCTGTCTCACAAAATAAAACCACAAGGGGTGCAGAAAATTCGGATGAAGTCATAAAGGAAAGTGAATCCAAATTTCAGGAAAGTTGATATAGAGTTTCAATGGTTGGACTAAAATAAAGACTTCAATTTTAGTGGTGTTACTGTGTTATTTCAATGACATATGGTCAAAAGTTGTTGTCCCCAAGATTTTCATACCAAGGGGACATGTGTCCAAACCATTTTTTATCCTAGGCAGAACCCTGGATTTACTAAAATTAAAATATAATGTTTCTTATGCTCCCATAAAATTCAAGGAAGATATAATTTGTGTTGCAGAGCAGAAGAATCCTATTGATTTTCAGGTCACTAAATGTTTTTCCAAATTTGCTTTTCATTGCCTAACACTTATGCCATGTTAACCTTGACATGACTGTTAGTGATTTGAACATTTTATGACCATCACACAGCCTAAATTCAGATTTAATACTTTGTATTGGCATGTATTAACAATGGTTTCGATTTTTTAAAGTCACTGGAGAGGACTGAGATATGGATGTTGTTTTACAAAATGCAAAACTGTTTTTATTTTGATGATACATGTTTTCTTACAGATCCAGTTGAAGTCGCGTTTACTCCTAGAAAATATAAAATTATCAATTCATGTGGAATGGCCATTAGCAGCCAATCTGAACTCCTTCAATATAACTGCAGTAGGTGAGTACAGAGTGTGTTCTAATGGATACTCAACTGCTGCTACTACTGTCAGCAGTTGTAACAGTCACTGGCAGGTTTACTTCTGTTAACACTACCAACAGTCGCAGCAGTCACTGTATGGTAGTATGGTAAGTTTACTGCTGCTAGCACTACCAACAGTCGCAGAAGTCACTGTATGGTTGTATGGTAAGTTTACTGCTGCTAGCACTACCAGCAGTCGCAGCAGTCACTGTATGGTAGTATGGTAAGTTTACTGCTGCTAGCACTACTAGCAGTCGCAGCAGCCACTGTATGGTAGTATGGTAAGTCTACTGCTGCTAGCACTACCAGCAGTCGCAGAAGTCACTGTATGGTAGTATGGTAAGTCTACTGCTGCTAGCACTACCAGCAGTCGCAGAAGTCACTGTATGGTAGTATGGTAAGTTTACTGCTGCTAGCACTACCAGCAGTCGCAGAAGTTACTGTATGGTAGCTAGCACTACCAACAGTCACAGAAGTCACTGTATGGTAGTATGGTAAGTTTACTGCTGCTAGCACTACCAGCAGTCGCAGCAGTCACTGTATGGTAGTATGGTAAGTTTACTGCTGCTAGCTCTACCAGCAGTTGCAGCAGCCACTGTATGGTAGTATAGTAAGTCTGCTGCTGCTAGCACTACCAGCAGTCGCAGAAGTCACTGTATGGTAGTATGGTAAGTCTACTGCTGCTAGCACTACCAGCAGTCGCAGAAGTCACTGTATGGTAGTATGGTAAGTCTACTGCTGCTAGCACTACCAGCAGTCGCAGAAGTTACTGTATGGTAGCTAGCACTACCAACAGTCACAGAAGTCACTGTATGATATTATGGTAAGTTTACTGCTGCTAGCACTACCAACAGTCGCGGCAGCCACTGTATGGTAGTATGGTAAGTTTACTGCTGCTAGCACTACCAACAGTCGCAGAAGTCACTGTATGGTGGTAGGGTAAAGTTACTATTGTTAGCACTGCCAACAGTTGCAGCAGCCACTGTATGGTAGTATGGTAAGTCTACTGCTGCTAGCACTACCAACAGTCGCAGAAGTCACTGTATGGTAGTAGGGTAAGTTTACTGCTGCTAGCACTGCCAACCAACAGTCGCAGAAGTCACTGTATGGTGGTAGGTTAAGTTTACTGCTGCTAGCACTACAACAGTTGCAGAAGTCACTGTATGGTAGTATGGTAAGTTTACTGCTGCTAGCACTGCCAACAGTTGCAGCAGCCACTGTATGGTAGTATGGTAAGTCTACTGCTGCTAGCACTACCAACAGTCGCAGAAGTCACTGTATGGTAGTAGGGTAAGTTTACTGCTGCTAGCACTACCAACCAACAGTCGCAGAAGTCACTGTATGGTGGTAGGTTAAGTTTACTGCTGCTAGCACTACAACAGTAGCAGAAGTCACTGTATGGTAGTATGGTAAGTTTACTGCTGCTAGCACTACAACAGTCACAGAAGTCACTGTATGGTAGTATGGTAAGTTTACTGCTGCTAGCACTACCAGCAGTCGCAGAAGTCACTGTATGGTAGTATGGTAAGTTTACTGCTGCTAGCACTACCAGCAGTCGCAGAAGTCACTGTATGGTAGCTAGCACTACCAACAGTCACAGAAGTCACTGTATGGTAGTATGGTAAGTTTACTGCTGCTAGCACTACAACAGTCGCAGAAGTCACTGTATGGTAGTATGGTAAGTTTACTGCTGCTAGCACTACCAGCAGTCGCAGAAGTCACTGTATGGTAGTATGGTAAGTTTACTGCTGCTAGCACTACCAACCAACAGTCGCAGAAGTCACTGTATGGTGGTAGGTTAAGTTTACTGCTGCTAGCACTACCAACCAACAGTCGCAGAAGTCACTGTATGGTGGTAGGTTAAGTTTACTGCTGCTAGCACTACAACAGTCGCAGAAGTCACTGTATGGTGGTAGGTTAAGTTTACTGCTGCTAGCACTACAACAGTCGCAGAAGTCACTGTATGGTGGTAGGTTAAGTTTAATGCTGCAAGCACTGTCAACAGTAGCAGCAATTATTTATGATCCAAGGTATGCTTCTGTCACTGTTTGTGTGTGTAATGTAGAAATTGTTTATATTCCAAGGTATACTTTTCATATAAAAATAGGTATTGTGTACCTTTATAGGTAAACTTGTGCATATAGAAATTGTAGAAATTGGTATTATTGTGTGTATCAAAATAGAAATTGTTTACCTTATTTGGTATAGTTGTGTGTATTAAAGTAGAAATTATTTACTTTCCTTGGTATAGTTGTGTGTATTGGAATAGAAATTGTTTATATTCCAAGGTATGCAAGGATGTAGGAAAGCAGTTATGAAGTTGTTACAAAGTTTTCAAACCCATGTTTCATTTTACTGTGTTTTTTTTCCAGATCCTAACCAACCGTCAGAGTCTTTCTGTGCATTTTTCATTCGAGGAAAAGCCTTGCCCTCAGACCTTTCAGCTGAGGTGTCAGCAAAGTACATCAGTACTACAGGTAATAATGTAGACTTTCTGTCAGTTCTACAGGTAATTAGGTAGACTTTCTGTCAGTACTACAGGTAATAATGTAGACTTTCTGTCAGTACTACAGGTAATTAGGTAGACTTGCTGTCAGTTCTACAGGTAATTAGGTAGACTTTCTGTCAGTACTACAGGTAATTAGGTAGACTTTCTGCCAGTACTACAGGTAATAATGTAGACAGTATTTTTATGCCCCCGGCGGGGGAGCATATAGTGATTGTCCTGTCCATTTGTCCGTCTTTCTGTCCGTCCGGATGTTCGTCCATCCGTACAAGGGACCGTTTTGTCTAGCATCAATACCCCTAACTAGAATGACTTGATACTAATGCAGATGTTACCTGTGACCATTCCTCATCTTCAAACATCACCTGACCTCAGTTTGACCTTGATCTTGACCTCGTTTTGGACTTAGGATGCTTTGTATGGGCCATTTCTTGGTTAACCAAGTGGGACCATTTCGTCTACCATCAATACCCCTTACTAGAATGACTTGATACTAATGCAGATGTAACGTGTGACCATTCCTCATCTTCAAACATCACCTGACCTCAGTTTGACCTTGACCTCGTTTTGGACTTAGGTTGCTTTGTATCGACAAGGATGCCACGGGGGGCATCAAGCGATTGAACGCAGCTTCTTGTTTTCCACTGATTTGGGAATGGGGCTGGGGCCTTTACAACTGGGAAATATGCGTAGTAAATTGAGAATTGTCAAAAGTCATATTTTCTATTAAAATGTCACACTTTAATAAGAAAAAAATGGTCATAAATTTATCATTATGCATTAAGCAAGCAATTGTCTGTTAAGGTTTCAAAGTTACAGTTTTGTTTGAAAAAGTTTTAAAAAAGTGAGAAAAGTTTAACTTTGGGAATTTTAGCTTTGAAATTGGGAAAAAAACATACTGTTTGCCATTGGGATTGGGGCCCAATTTCGCCAAATGTAGACTTTCTGTGTACATGTTCAAAGTCAGATATACCTACTTATTAATTCTTTACTGTCCAAATGTCATCTGTCCAGGAGTATATACATGGTTGAGATTTTATCTTAATTGAGCACTTTTGAACCTGGTAACATCTTGATGATACTTAATGAAATATTAATGACCTATTTTCCCATCTGGTAAGTTCAAAGCAAAATATTTAACAGATGTTAAAAGTTCTGTATCTTTGTTTTCCAAGTTTATTACTTGCAGAAATTACTAAATTTAGACTTAAAAAAGTTAATGCTAAATTTGTAGTGAAATGATCATAGATGATACAATGACCATTCCCTTATTATGATAAAAATAATTTGTTCTTAAATGTTCATAGATACTTTTCTTACAATGACTTCCT
This sequence comes from Mercenaria mercenaria, assembly GCF_021730395.1. Taxonomy (NCBI): domain Eukaryota; kingdom Metazoa; phylum Mollusca; class Bivalvia; order Venerida; family Veneridae; genus Mercenaria; species Mercenaria mercenaria. The sequence goes on from NC_069378.1 coordinate 39,599,425, forward strand.
GTATTTTTACTAAAAGCAATTTCTGTGAAATACTGTTGATGATTTTCTTGAAGTTACCTTCCCCATATCTTTATTTCAAGCATTTTTTGTGAAATGCTCAAAAATGGCTCTTACAATGACCTCCCCACAAACCTCATCTTTTTAATTGCATTTTGTGGGGAAACGTGCTGAGATAATTTTCTTAAAATGGCACTAAAAGCCGATAGTGATGAAATAATACTCGTAGATGATTTTCTTGCAGTTACATTCCCATATCTTACTGAAAGCATTTTGTGGTGTTCATACAAATAACTTGCTTATGGTGACCTACACCATATTATATTAAAATCATTTTTGTAATTAAAGGGAGATAACTACCCACTTGTAGTTGAGTATTAACATAATTCAGTAACTGACTTCTACTATTCACAAGTAAAAAGACTATTGTTCTAATTTGTTATATGATAGGTGGGATGATTTGATCAATTTGATTGAACCCAATTCAACCCATGTGCAGTTTTAGAGCAGCTGAACATTGTGATTAAACCCATGTGCAATATAGTGCAGTCAAACATGTTTCGAATAGATATATTGTTTTCCATTATAAAAATGCTTAGATACCAAATTTATGCTAGTTATTGTACTTTACTGAAATATATTTTAGGAGTATAGAAATTTTGAAAAATGTTTAAAATAGCATCATATCTAGGGGCAAATTAAATTGAAACAAAGCTGGTGACCTAGTATTTTTATTTCATTTTTCAATACATCATAACATGATCTTTTAATACAAAACATTTCATCAAAATCTATTGTTGAGAAAAAAATTATGAAACTGTAGCGAGCATCTTCAAGTTTTTTATGTAAGCTGGTATCTCAGTATCCACTAATGGGAAAGGATTGAAACTTTACACACTTGTTCACTGTCATGATATGACATCCAGTGCAAAGGGTCAATAACTCTACTTTGCATTTTACAAAGTTATGCCCCTTCTTCAACTTAGGAATTTTTGGTTAAATTCTTATATGTAAGCTGGTATCTCAGTACCACTAATGGGAATGGATTGAAACTTAACACACTTGTCCACTGTCATGATATGACATCCAGTGCAAAGGGTCAATAACTCTACTTTGCATTTTACAAAGTTATGCCCCTTTTTCCAGGGGTCTAGCTAGGTCCAAATTTTTGGGAGAAGTCACTTGCTGTTTTAGGGAGAAGTGGAGCGACTTTAGGGAGAAGTAGGGAAACTTTTTCTACCGCAATGATGTTGAGTGATTCGAAAGGTGCCTGTAATTTTCTTGTTTCTTGATAAAAAAAACATTGATGTGACCATTCATTTTCTTAGTTAGATCATTTCCCATACACTGGTTATCGTTTTGTTACAAAATTCTGAAAAAAGTCGTTTTCAAAATTCATGCCGATGCTATAAATGTAACCCGCCGAATTTTGGTTATATCTTGTACATGTATGAAGTGTTTATTATTAACACCGAGCAAAGAAGTAGATGTGTATTTATTTTTTATAGCTCTTTGCACCGAGTCATTCACCGAAGAATGTCAGTATCTCACTCGAAATATAAAACTGAAAGTAAAATGTGTACAGTAATCTAGAAATACATAAATTCATCGATGGAAGTCAATTTAACGTAGTTAATACATTACATGTCGTTCTTTTATCATAGATAACAAATAATTGTGTACCATATTCTAATTAATCGCATGGTTAATCAGCAGTTTCTTTAATAAAACATTGTTGTTTTTTTTTTGCACTCGAACATGTTGACAATTAATGCGAAGTGTCAAAGACGTAAACGCGGCGCTGATTGGCTTAACACAATAGACTCTGGTGTATCGGATAATTTGATTCGCTTTCACACTTCTCGGGATAATCTCGCAAGTACCTGAGGTAGGCGGAGCTTAAATTATGCTGCCGGCGTGAGTTTGTGTATTCGACACTCATTATGACACGGTGCAAATTGTCAACAGTCTGGGTAATAGTAATTAGCGAGTGCGGAAATCAAAGAAAATCGGGCGACTTGCATTTCGCTTTGAGGTTAGATTTGAGCGAAGTTTGAAGTTTTAGAGCGCCTATTTCGCTCAAGTCGCCCAGTCGCGAGAGCTCTGTTTTTCAACAGGAGATTTTGGTTTAAATTCTTATATGTAAGCTGGTATCTCAGTACCCACTAATGGGAATGGATTGAAACTTAACACACTTGTCCACTGTCATGAGCTGATAAGCACTATGCAGGTTCCATAACCATGTTTTGCTTTTTTACTAAATTATGCCCCCTTTTTGACTTTTGTATTCATTCAATTGACAAGGCTGTTGAATAGTTGAGCGTCTTGTTAATAGTTGAGCGTCTTGTTTGAAAAAAAAAGGTTATTGTCATCACTTGGTCGGCGCTGACGTTGCCTGGTTAAGTTTTATGTTTAGGTCAGCTTTTCTCCTAAACTATCAAAGATATTGCTTTGAAACTTGCAACACTTGTTCATCATCAGTAGCTGACCCTGTACAGCAAGAAGTCCCTTCGAGAAGGAATCGAGATCTTATGGTGATACAAGTTGTGTGCAAAGTTGGTTAAAATCAAATCATAAATGAAGCTGCTATTGTGCAGACAAGGTCAAAATAGCTAAATTTAGCCCTTTCAGAGGCCATGAATCTGGAACCCATTACGGGATCTAGCCTGTTCAAGAAAGGAACCAAGATCTTATGGTGACACGTTTTGTGCAAGTTTGATTAAATTCAAATCAAATGAAGCTGCTATTGTGAAGACAAGGTCAAAATAGCTGATTCTGGCCGTATCAGGGGCCATAACTCTCGAACCCATAATGGAATCTGGCCATTTCAAGAAAGGAACCACGATCTTGTGGTGATACAAGTTGTTTGCAAATTTGGTTAAAATCAAATCATAAATGAAGCTGCTATTATGCAGACAAGGTCAAAATAGCTAATTTTGGCCCTTTCAGGGCCCGTAACTCTGGAACACATTATGGGATCTGGCCAGTTCAAAAAATGAACTGAGATCTTATGGTGACACAAGTTTTGTGCAAGTTTGATTAAATTCAAATCATAAATGAAGCAGCTATTGTGCAGACAAGGTCAAAGTAGCTAATTTTGGCCCTTTCAGAGGCCATAACTGTGGAACCCATAATGGAATCTGGCCAGTTCAAGAAAGAAATCGAGATTTTATGGTGATACAAGTTGTTTGCAAGTTTGGTTAAAATAAAATCATAAATGCAAGCACGGACGGACGGACTGACTGACGACAGACGAAGGGTGATCACAAAAGCTCACCTTGTCACTGTGTGACAGGTGAGCCAAAAACAATAAAACATTAATAGAAATTTAATATTGCAGCCTGTATTAAGACTAGTTTTATTTGGAAAGAACTTCAGTAAATCTTGACTACCTTTTAAGGTGTAAATAATATTATTATTTTGTTAGCCTGTAAGTATTTTCTATATTAAAAAAACAACACTGTGTATTTAACATTGACATCACTTCCTATTTCAGCAATTATGCCCAATTTGTCTCGCAAGGAAGAAGATCTAACAATCAATGTTCATGTTGCACCAAGTCTAGATGATGTCTCAGTAAGTTATACTGACAGTCATTATTCATGTTGCACCCATTCTAGACCAGGTCTGTGTAATGTGGGCACAAAGTCTAGATGATGTCTCAGTAAGTTATACTGACAGTCATTATTCATGTTGCACCCATTCTAGACCAGGTCTGTGTAATGGGGCACAAAGTCTAGATGATGTCTCAGTAAGTAATACTGACAGTCATTATTCATGCTGCACCCATTCTAGACCAGGTCTGTGTAATGTGGGCACAAAGTCTAGATGATGTCTCAGTAAGTTATACTGACAGTCATTATTCATGCTGCACCCATTCTAGACCAGGTCTGTGTAATGTTGTGCCCATCCTAGACAATGTCTTTGTAAGTTATGTTTACAATCAATATTCATGTTGCACCCAGTCAAGATGATGTCTTTGTAAGGTATACTGACAGTCAGTATTCATGTTGCACCCAGTCTAGACATCTCTGTAAGATGTGCTTACAGTCAGCGTTCATGTTGCACCCATTCATGTTGCACCCAGTCTAGACATGTCTGCAAGATATACTGACAGTCGGCGTTCATGTAGAACCCAGTCTAGACATCTCTGTAAGAAGTGCTGACAGTCGGCGTTCATGTTGCACCCAGTCTAGACATCTCTGCAAGATGTGCTGACAGTCAGCGTTCATGTTGCACCCAGTCTAGACATCTCTGCAAGATGTGCTGACAGTCAGTGTCATGTTGCACCCAGTCTAGACATCTCTGCAAGATGTGCTGACAGTCAGCGTTCATGTTGCACCCAGTCTAGACATCTCTGCAAGATGTGCTGACAGTCAGCGTTCATGTTGCACCCAGTCTAGACATCTCTGCAAGATGTGCTGACAGTCAGCGTTCATGTTGCACCCAGTCTAGACATCTCTGCAAGATGTGCTGACAGTCAGCGTTCATGTTGCACCCAGTCTAGACATCTCTGCAAGATGTGCTGACAGTCAGCGTTCATGTTGCACCCAGTCTAGACATCTCTGCAAGATGTGCTGACAGTCAGCGTCCATGTTGCACCCATTCTAGACATCTCTGCAAGAAGTACTGACAGTCAGCGTCCATGTTGCACCCATTCTAGACATCTCTGCAAGAAGTACTGACAGTCAGCATTCATGTTGCACCCAGTCTAGACATCTCTGTAAGATGTGCTTACAGTCAGCGTTCATGTTGCACCCATTCATGTTGCACCCAGTGTAGACATGTCTGCAAGATATACTGACAGTCGGCGTTCATGTAGAACCCAGTCTAGACATCTCTGCAAGATGTACTGACAGTCAGCGTTCATGTAGCACCCAGTGAAGACATCTCTGCAAGATGTACTGACAGTTGGCGTTCATGTTGCACCCAGTCTAGACAGCTCTGCAAGATGTACTGACAGTCTGCATTCATGTAGCACCCAGTCTAGACAGCTCTGCAAGATGTACTGACAGTCGGGGTTCCTGTTGCACCCAGGTCTAGACATCGCTGCAAGATGTACTGAATAATTAGAATTATGAAATATATCACAAAAAAAGTCAAGAGGGCTTTATTAGTTGCATTTAGTCTGTAACTTTACCACTGCTAATTTTTAGCTTGTCTGATTTTTGAAAGAAAACCTACGAGGTATTGTCATCACTTGAATTTCGGCATTGGTTAAAATTTTTTGTTTAGTTCTGCCTTTTCTAAAAAACTATAAGAGCTGCAGCTTTGAAACTTTATACACTTTATCATCATTAGTTGACTGTTTCTTGGTTAAAAGTTTTATTTAGGTCCAGCTTTTCTCAAAAGCTATAAGAGGCACAGCTTTGAAACTTTATACACTTGTTTGCCATCATTAATTGACACTAATGGCCAAGAACCATAACTTGGATATGCATTTTGTCAAAATTATGACCCTTGTCCTTAGAAAATCTGAACTATATCTACTATAACTATAGGTAACTTTTTACATATTGTACAAGCGATGGCACCCCTGGGTGGTGCTCTAAATTGTTATATATTATTATGTATTATGTGTTGGCGCATGCGTCTGTCTGTCCATCTGTCTGTTTGTCCATCCATCATAATTTGTGTCCGGAGCATAACTTTATAACCATTAAAGGTTTATTTCCCAGTAATATAGACTTAGGGTGCCATGTGACTGGTATGTGTTGGTTCTGCCTACCTGCCTTGGTGGCACCAGTAATGCCTGCAAGAATATTTGGAACTTCATAAAGCTGTCAAGCAGACTTTATTGTGTAAATTATGCTTATTTTCATAGGTATAATAAAACTAATTTTGATATAGGTAAGCAGTGACAATCGGACACTAACTTTCTAACTTTAAAAGTGCCATATTTTCTCTACAGAACATGCATATCATTATTTTAATGAATATCATTTTGTCCACAAGCCACATGTTCTTGTTTATTAAGATCAATAATGAAATCAATTTGTAACGTATTGTGTGTATTTCAGATGGCAACAGGTGTTGAAATAGATGGAGAACAAGTTCCCTCTATCACTGTTAGGGTAAGATCCAGAAAACTTTCATATTCTCTTGAAGTATATTTTGTTTACTGTACCATTTACAGGGTTCTGCCGAGGCCGCAATATCGCGAGAATCCCGCGTAAAAATTACGAATGTCGCACTAAAATTTGTCTAGAAGCTTCAGTTGTTGCGTAACCAAAATTTTGGGGACGAATGTGCTTGTGGGAAGACCGTAACTGAGAACGAATCGAAAACGTCATTTTGATCAACATTGAGCAATTTTAAGGTACATTTCAGTATCTGCAGACAAGAAAAACATTCAGTCCAATGACAATCTGACTAAAGTACATCTCCTATTACGCTACGCATAGGATCTGAAAACGACCTATTCATTGCCTCGTTCTGGCGACCCTTTCGCTAGCCAATCAGGGCCTAACTTACAGCATCTTGCAAATCTACCTGTAGCCTTGACTTTTGATATTTACAATTCTAATGTCGTAAGGTATCAGTTAGCCGGTTAGGTCAGTCGGTAGGCCACTTGCTTTGTAAGCGAGGGATCCCGGGTTCGAGCCCTGGAATGACTGCACATTTTTCTTACTCTTCGACATTCGAACAAGTCGTCTGATTGGATAAAATAAAAATAGCAATGCTGGAAATCCAAAATATACAGAAGACGAATGTGAATGGGTCGTTCTCAGATCTTCGTTTAGAAGATCAAGTACTTAAGTCAGATTGGTCCAATGATTAACAACCGAATACTTCATGTCGCTTTGTAAAAAGCCAGATATACCACACAGACCCGATGGTGTTTACCGTTCTTCACCCACTCCCGGCAGATGAAATTGAAAGTGCACCCGTTGACTGCTTAAAATCTGTCTACCATTCCAAACTTGCTGTCTCACAAAATCAAACCACAAGGGGTGCAGAAAATTCGGATGAAGTCATAAAGGAAAGTGAATCCAAATTTCAGGAAAGTTGATATAGAGTTTCAATGGTTGGACTAAAATAAGGACTTCAATTTTAGTGATGTTACTGTGTTATTTCAATGACATATGGTCAAAAGTTGTTGTCCCCAAGATTTTCATACCAAGGGGACATGTGTCCTCACCATTTTTAGCTCATCTGATTTTTTGAAAAAAAAAAAATGATGAGCTATTCTCATCACTTGAGCGGTTGTCGGCGTCGGCGTCTGCGTCGGCGTTGCCTGGTTAAGTTTTATGTTTAGGTCAGCTTTTCTCCTAAACTACCAAAGCTATTGCTTTGAAACTTGGAACACTTGTTCACCATCATAAACTGACCCTGTATAGCAAGAAACATAACTCCATCCTGCTTTTTGCAAGATTTATGGCCCCTTTTGTACTTAGAAAATATCAGATTTCTTGGTTAAGTTTTATGTTTAGGTCAACTTTTCTCCTAAACTATCAAAGCTATTGCTTTGAAACTTGCAACACTTGTTCACCATCATAAGCTGACCCTGTACATCAAGAAACATAACTCCGTCCTGCTTTTTGCAAGATTTATGGCCCCTTTTGGACTTAGAAAATATCAGATTTCTTGGTTAAGTTTTATGTTTAGGTCAACTTTTTCTCTTAAACTATCAAAGTTATTGCTTTGAAACTTGCAACACTTGTTCACCATCATATGCTGACCGTGTACAGCAAGCAACATAACTCCATCCTGTATTTTGCAATAATTATTGCCCCTTTTGGACTTAGAAAATCATTTTCTTGGTTGAGTATTATGTTTAAGTCAACTTTTCTCATAAACTATCAAAGCTATTGCTTTAAAACTTGCAACAGTTTATCACCATCATAAGCAGGTGCTATACATCAAGAAACATAACTCTATCCTGCTTTTTGCAAGAATGATGGCCCTTTTTAGACTTAGAAAATCATGGGTAGGACAATATTTCTTTTATACAAAAAAATCAGATGAGCGTCAGCACCCGCAAGGCGGTGCTCTTGTTTATCCTAGGCAGAACCCTGGATTTACTAAAATTAAAATATCATGTTTCTTATGCTCCCATAAAATTCAAGGAAGATATAATTTGTGTTGCCTGTTCTGTCTGCTGTTTGACTGTTCTCCTCTGTGCTGTTCAGCAAAACTGTACACAAAGTTTCACTACTACAATCTGGCTAGTGATTATTACGCAATACTGTAACTAGGCCTGTGGCTGTTACATATTGCTGTAAATGGGTTAGTGACTGTTACAAATTTCTGCAGATGATTGGACATGCAGAGCAGAAGAATCCTGTTGATTTTCGGGTCACTAATGGTTTTTCCAAATTTGCTTTTCATTGCCTGACACTTATGCCATGTTAACCTTGACATGACTGTTAGTGATTTGAACATTTTATGACCATCACACAGCCTAAATTGAGATTTAATACTTTGTATTGGCGTGTATTAACAATGGTTTCGATTTTTTTAAGTCACTGGGGAGGACTGAGATATGGATGTTGTTTTACAAAATGCAAAACTGTTTTTATTTTGATGATACATGTTTTCTTACAGATCCAGTTGAAGTCGCGTTTACTCCTAGAAAATATAAAATTATCAATTCATGTGGAATGGCCATTAGCAGCCAATCTGAACTCCTTCAATATAACTGCAGTAGGTGAGTACAGAGTGTGTTCTAATGGATACTCAACTGCTGCTACTACTGTGTCGGCAGTTGTAACAGTCACTGGCAGGTTTACTTCTGTTAGCACTACCAACAGTCGCAGCAGTCACTGTATGGTAGTATGGTAAGTTTACTGCTGCTAGCACTACCAACAGTCGCAGAAGTCACTGTATGGTAGTAGGTTAAGTTTACTGCTGCTAGCACTACCAACGGTCGCAGCAGTCAGTGTATGGTAGTATGGTAAGTTTACTGCTGCTAGCAGTACCAACAGTCGCAGAAGTCACTGTATGGTAGTATGGTAAGTTTACTGCTGCTAGCACTACCAACAGTTGCAGAAGTCACTGTATGGTGGTAGGTTAAGTTTAATGCTGCAAGCACTGCCAACAGTAGCAGCAATTGTTTATGATACAAGGTATGCTTCTGTCACTGCTTGTGTGTGTGTAATGTAGAAATTGTTTATATTCCAAGGTATACTTTTGCATATAAAAATAGGTATTGTGTACCTTTCTAGGTAAACTTGTGCATATAGAAATTGTAGAAATTGGTATTATTGTGTGTATTAAAATAGAAATTGTTTACCTTATTTGGTATAGTTGTGTGTATTAAAGTAGAAATTCTTAACCTTCCTTGGTATAATTGTGTGTATTGGAATAGAAATTGTTTATATTCCAAGGTATGCAAGAATGTAGGAAAGCAGTTATGAAGTTGTTACAAAGTTTTCAAACCCATGTTTCATTTTACTGTGTTTTTTTTTCCAGATCCTAACCAACCGTCAGAGTCTTTCTGTGCATTTTTCATTCGAGGAAAAGCCTTGCCCTCAGACCTTTCAGCTGAGGTGTCAGCAAAGTACATCAGTACTACAGGTAATAATGTAGACTTTCTGTCAGTTCTACAGGTAATTAGGTAGACTTTTTGTCAGTTCTACAGGTAATAATGTAGACTTTCTGTCAGTACTACAGGTAATAATGTAGACCTTCTGTCAGTTCTACAGGTAATAAGTTGACTTTCTGTCAGTACTACAGGTAATAATGTAGACTTTCTGTCAGTACTACAGGTAATAAGGCAGACTTTCTGTCAGTACTACAGGTAATTAGGTAGACTTTCTGCTAGTACTACAGGTGATAATGTAGACTTTCTGTCAGTACTACAGGTAATAATGTAGACTTTCTGTCAGTTCTACAGGTAATTAGGTATACTTTCTGTCAGTTCTACAGGTAATAATGTAGACTTTCTGTTAGTACTACAGGTAATTAGGTAGACTTTCTGTCAGTACTACAGGTAATTAGGTAAACATTCTACCAGTACCACAGGTAATAATGTAGACAGTGTTTTTATGCCCCCGGCATTACTGATGCTGGAGGCAGTGATTGTCCTGTCCGTTTGTCCATCTGTCTGTCCGTCCGGACGTTCGTACGTCCGTACGAGGTTAACCAAATGGGACCGTTTCGTCTAGCATCAATACCCCAAACTAGAATGACTTGATACTAATGCAGATGTTACCTGTGACCATTCCTCATCTTCAAACATCACCTGACCTCAGTTTGACCTTGATCTTGACCTCGTTTTAGACTTAGGATGCTTTGTATGGGCCATTTCTTGGTTAACCAAATGGGACCATTTCGTCTACCATCAACACCCCTTACTAGAATGACTTGATACTAATACAGATGTAACCTGTGACCATTCCTCATCTTCAAACATCACCTGACCTCAGTTTGACCTTGACCTCGTTTTGGACTTAGGTTGCTTTGTATCAACAAGGATGCCACCGGGGGCATCAAGCATTTATTGAACGCAGCTTCTTGTTTTCCACTGATTTGGGAATGAGGCTGGGGCCTTTACAACTGGGAAATATGCGTAGTAAATTGAGAATTGTCAAAAGTCATATTTTCTATTAAGGATGACATGGTGTAATAGCCATATTTCATATCTTGTAACTGGATGGTAATATTTAAATGAAATTTGGTCACTTTAAAGATATTCAAAATCAAAAACGTTTCACCAAGAGATTTTTCGAATTTTATCATTTTTTTGGGAGATAATCGGTATTGAAGTTAACACTGATGCCTATGGGAAATATATAATTTCTTTGATTATGAGAATCTGACCTTGAGTTTCGAGAAAATTTTGCGGTAGAAAGCTGCATTATATGATTCTGATATAAATATCAAAAAGAAATCTAAAATTCCCCGTAGGGAAAAGGAGAAAATTATATTTTTCTAGTTTTCAGGGGAGATAACTCATGAAAAAACCAACATTATCAGGGGAGGTAATTTAAAGGAAAGTTTTGAGAACTTCTGTCACTATATTACTTGTCAATATGCACCTTATTTCTATCGTTTGACAATTTCAAAGCTTACATTATCAAGTTGTATGTACGCTTTTGGTGAAACTGAGGCCTATTATGGGTAGTCATCCTTAAAATGTCACACTTAAGAAAAAAATGGTCATAAATTTATCATTAAGCATTAAGCAAGCAATTGTCTTTTAAGGTTTCAAAGTTACAGTCTTGTTTGAAAAAGTTTTAAAAAAGTGAGAAAAATTTAACTTTGGGAATTTTAGCTTTGAAATTGGGAAAAAAACATACTGTTTGCCAATGGGATTGGGGCCCAATTTCGGCCCCAAATTGGCCAGAAAAAAAACACTGGTAGACTTTCTGTCAGTACCACAGGTAATAATGTAGATTTTCAATCGGTACTACAGGTAATAATGTAGACTTTCTGTCAGTACTACAGGTAATTAGGTAGACTTTCTGCCAGTACTACAGGTAATAATGTTGACTTTCTGTCAGTACTACAGGTAATAATGTAGACTTTCTGTGTACATGTTCAAAGTCAGATATACCTACTTATTAATTCTTTGCTGTCCAAATGTCATCTGTCCAGGAGTATATACATGGGTTGAGATTTTATCTTAATTGAGCACTTTTGAACCTGGTAACATCTTGATGATACTTAATGAAATATTAATGACCTATTTTCCCATCTGGTATGTTCAAAGCAAAATATTTAACAGATGTTAAAAGTTCTGTATCTTTGTTTTCCAAGTTTATTACTTGCAGAAATTACTAAATTTAGACTTAAAAAAGTTAATGCTAAATTTGAAGTGAAATGAGCATAGATGATACAATGACCATTCCCTTATTATGATAAAAATAATTTGTTATTAAATGTTCATAGATACTTTTCTTACAATGACTTCCTGTATTTTTACTAAAAGCAATTTCTGTGAAATACTGTTGATGATTTTCTTGCAGTTACATTCCCATATCTTACTGAAAGCATTTTGTGGTGTTCATACAAATAACTTGCTTATGGTGACCTACACCATATTATATTAAAATCATTATTATAATTAAAGGGAGATAACTACCCACTTGTAGTTGAGTATTAACATAATTCAGTAACTGACTTCTACTATTCACAAGTAAAAAGACTATTGTTCTAATTTGTTATATGATAGGTGGGATGATTTGATCATTTTGATTGAACCCAATTCAACCCATGTGCAGTTTTAGAGCAGCTGAACATTGTGATTAAACCCATGTGCAATATAGTGCAGTCAAACATGTTTCAAATAGATATATTGTTTTCCATTATAAAAATACTTAGATACCAAATATATGCTAGTTATTGTACTTTACTGAAATATATTTTAGGAGTATAGAAATTTTGAAAAATGTTTAAAATAGCATCATATCTAGGGGCAAATTAAATTGAAACAAAGCTGGTGACCTAGTATTTTTATTTCATTTTTAGCTCACCTGTCACATAGTGACAAGGTGAGCTTTTGTGATCACGCAGCGTCCGTCGTCCGTGCGTGCGTCCGTCCGTAAACTTTTGCTTGTGACCACTCTAGAGGTTACATTTTTTGTGGGATCTTTATGAAAGTTGGTCAGAATGTTCATCTTGATGATATCTAGGTCAAGTTCGAAACTAGGTCACGTGCCATCAAAAACTAGGTCAGTAGGTCTAAAAATAGAAAAACATTGTGACCTCTCTAGAGGCCATATATTTCATGAGATCTTCATGAAAATTGGTCAGAATGTTCACCTTGATGATATCTAGGTCCAGTTCGAAACTGGGTCACGTGCCATCAAAAACTAGGTCAGTAGGTCTAAAAATAGAAAAACCTTGTGACCTCTCTAGAGGCCATATTTTTCAATGGAGCTTCATGAAAATTGGTCAGAACGTTCATCTTGATGATATCTAGGTCAGGTTCGAAACTGGGTCACGTGCCGTCAAAAACTAGGTCAGTAGGTCAAATAATAGAAAAACCTTGTGACTTCTCTAAAGGCCATATTTTTCTTGGGATCTTTATGAAAGTTGGTCTGAATGTTCATCTTGATAATTTCTAGGTCAGTTTCGAAACTGGGTCATGTGCGGTCAAAAACTAGGTCAGTAGGTCTAAAAATAGAAAAACCTTGTGACCTCTCTAGAGGCCATATATTTCATGAGATCTTCATGAAAATTGGTCAGAATGTTCACCTTGATGATATCTAGGTCGAGTTCGAAAATGGGCCACGTGCCTTCAAAAACTAGGTCAGTAGGTCAAATAATAGAAAAACCTTGTAACCTCTCTAGAGGCCATATTTTTCATGGGATCTGTATGAAAGTTGGTCTGAATGTTCATCTTGATGATATCTAGGTCAAGTTCGAAACTGGGTCATGTGCGGTCAAAAACTAGGTCAGTAGGTCTAAAAATAGAAAAACCTTGAGACTTCTCTAGAGGCCATACTTGGATCTCCATACGAATCGGTCAGAATGTTCATCTTGATGATATCTAGGTCAAGTTTGAAACTGGGTCACGTGCCATCAAAAACTAGGTCAGTAGGTCAAATAATAAAAAATCCTTGTGACCTCTCTAGAGGCCATACTTTTCAAGGGATCTGTATGAAAGTTGGTCTGAATGTTCATCTTGATGATATCTAGTTCAAGTTTGAAACTGGGTCAACTGCGGTCAAAAACTAGGTCAGTAGGTCTAAAATTATTAAAATCTTTTGACCTCTCTAGAGGCCATATTTTTCAGTGGATCTCCATGAAAATTGATCTGTATGTTCACCTTGATGATATCTAGGTCAGTTTCGAAACTGGGTCATGTGCAGTCAAAAACTAGGCCAGTAGGTATAAAAATAGAAAAACCTTGTGACCTCTCTAAAGGCCATATTTTTCATGAGATCTTCATGAAAATTAGTGAGAATGTTCACCTTGATGATATCTAGGTAAAGTTTAAAACAGGGTCACGTACCTTCGAAAACTAGGTCAATAGGTCAAATAATAGAAAAACCTTGTGACCTCTCTAGAGACCATATTTTTCAATGGATCTTCATGAAAATTGGTCAGAATTTTTATCTTGATAATATCTTGGTCATGTGGGAAGAGGTGAGCGATTCAGGACCATCATGGTCCTCTTGTTCAATACATCATAACATGATCTTTTAATACAAAACATTTCATCAAAATCTATTATTGAGAAAAAAATTACGAAACTGTAGCGAGCATCTTTAAGTTTTTTATGTAAGCTGGTATCTCAGTATCCACTAATGGGAAAGGATTGAAACTTTACACACTTGTTCACTGTCATGATATGACATCCAGTGCAAAGGGTCAATAACTCTACTTTGCATTTTACAAATTATGCCCCTTCTTCAACTTAGGAATTTTTGGTTAAATTCTTATATGTATGCTGGTATCTCAGTACCACTAATGGGAATGGATTGAAACTTCACACACTTGTTCACTGTCAAGATGTGACATCCAGTGCAAAGGGTCAATAACTCTACTTTGCATTTTACAAAGTTATGCCCCTTTTTCAACAGGAGATTTTGGTTTAAATTCTTATATGTAAGGTGGTATCTCAGTACCCACTAATGGGAATGGATTGAAACTTCACACACTTGTCCACTGTCATGTTTTGCTTTTTTATTAAATTATGCCCCCTTTTTGACTTTTGTATTCATTCAGTTGACAAGGCTGTTGAATAGTTGAGCGTCTTGTTAATAGTTGAGCGTCTTGTTTGAAAAAAAAAGGTTATTGTCATCACTTGGTCAGCGTTGACGTTGCCTGGTTAAGTTTTATGTTTAGGTCAGCTTTTCTCCTAAACTATCAAAGATATTGCTTTGAAACTTGCAACACTTGTTCATCATCAGTAGCTGACCCTGTACAGCAAGAAACATAACTCCATCCTGCATTTTGCAAGAATTATGGCCTCTTTTAGACTTAGAAAATATCAGATTTCTTGGTTACGTTTTATGTTTAGGTAAATCTTTCTCCTAAACTATCAAAGCAATTGCTTTGAAACTTGCAGTACTTGCTCACCATCATAAGCTGACCCTGTACCAGGTGTCACACTGGGAATTTTTTTCTCTGAGCCACTGCTTTTTCCGAAGATAAAATTATGAGGCCAACAACGGTGAAGCGCATAGCATTGACTTCTTGTAAGACTACATTATATGTACCAAAATACTCATACCGCTCAAGAAATTAATGTAGTTATTACATATTTCTTCGTAACCCTTTAAAAAGCTATTTAGAAAATCAATTTTTGTTAACTTCTAAAATTATTATTTTTATAAACATCTGCCATTTAATAATTTTTTTTTTGAAAATCACATTTAAAATAAAGATGTCAAAAAAGAAGAAATTTTGTTTAAGCAGTGTCTTATTTTGCACATTGCCTATAAGTGGGTGGGGTTTGATGCCTTCGCATGTTTTATTCTCGAAAACTACTTCAAAATAAGAGCTCCTTTTGCAACAGTTGGCATATTTTTCTTAAATGTAGACTTTTTATTGGCTTTTTATTAAGATTGCACTAAAAAATCTCATCAGAAATGACAGAAATATCCGAAAATCACGGTCGCGAAAACGGGTGACAAATACAGAAAACGTAAGTTACAGTTAAATATTTGATAAAATACCTATGTTTTATTGCTTTTCTATCATCATAGCTATTCAGTACTTACAATTTCTGCTTATCTAAAGCATTTTTTATTTGTTTTTGCCCAAACTAACCCTCAGCAGTCATAGAAAATTTGCTATAGATCGTCTAACGGCCGATTGCTCATTAAATCGTATCAAGCGCACAAAATGATGATTATAATTATCCAGTTTGTTATTCAATAATCTAATTATCGCCAATTAACTGCCTGATCCAATTAAAATTTTGCAAATTGGCTCCCTCCCTATCAATAACGGATGTTGTTTGTCTCCACAGATTATTGATTTTTCACAACTTTTGGTTCGTAAAACTGGCAATATTCGTAGTTTTGCAGACAGACATAGCTTCGGGCATTAGAAAATTTCGGAGCCACATTTAATTTTTTGTCGCAAATGGCTCAAGTGGCGATCGACAGCGTGACCCCTGCTGTACAGCAAGAAACATAACTCCATCCTGCTTTTTGCAAGAATTATGGCCCCTTTTGGACTTAGGAAATCAGATTTCTTGGTTAAGTTTTGTGTTTAGGTCAGCTTTTCTCCTAAACTATCAAAGCTATTGCTTTAGAACTTGCCACACTTGTTCACCATCATAAGCTGACCCTGTACAGCAAGAAACATAACTCTGTCCTGCTTTTTGTGAGAATTATGGCACCTTTTGGACTTGGACTTAGAAAATATCAGATTTATTGGTTAGGTTTTATGTTTAGGTAAACTTTTCTCCTAAACTATCAAAGCTATTGCTTTGAAACTTGCAACAGTTGTTTACCATTATAAGCTGACTCTGTACAGCAAGAAACATAACTCCATCCTGCTTTTTGCAACAATTATGGCCCTTTTTGGACGTAGAAAATTATGGGTAGGACAATATTTCTATTATACAGAGACAGAAAAATCAGATGAGCGTCTGCACCCACAAGGTAGTGCTCTTGTTAAAATATATATTTTAGAGTTGTTTTGTAATGTCTTAAATTGAAAACTATTTCATTTTGTCAGAAAAAGATGGTATTAAGATAAGTAAGTACTGATGTGATTGTTGTACAGTTTCTTCCCAGTTTTGTTTTCAGATGTTTACAGTATTACATTTACGAAAGTTCACAGTATTACAATTACTGATGTTCACAGTAATACAATTACAAATGTTTACAGTCTTACAATTACAGATATTACAATTTTGTTCATAATTTATATCATTATATATCACAGAAGGTATATTTGTTCAGATATTTTGCTTGTATAAAACATAGCAGAGTTCACACAGCTTTGGATATTCAAGTGTATTATTACAAGGGCTGTTCGATATGTATTGTCACTCATGTTATAAATCTTATATAACAAAGTAAATCATATTTATTTCAAATGCGTCCCTTCAAAGTAATCTCCGTTGGCTAGAATACAAAGTTTCAGTCTTCTCATCAATATATGAAATGCCCGGATGTAGTCCTTTTGAGGTATACTCATTAGGCACTGGTATATTGCAAGTCCGGCGAATATGGAGGATGTGGCAGTACAGTCACGCGCTGTTTATGCAAATAATCTGTCACAAGCGTTGCCTTATGTGATGGCGCATTGTTGTGAAGCAGCTTTAGGTGCTTCAGTCCACTTTTAGAGCGACCTTTACAAAAGTACCTGTTCAGTTTTTTCAAAACCTTGTCATGGTAAAACCTTGCATTGATACTCCTTCCCTTTGGTACTGGTACCTGTATTGCAGGACCGTGTGCAGTAAAGAAAATTGCATACAACATTTTACGCACACTCATTGTTCTTCTAGCAATGCAAGTTCTCAAATGCCCAAATTCTATTACTCATTTTACGACAGGGTTCGTAAAAGTAAATCCATGTTTTGTCTCCAGTCACAATCTCAGAAAAGTTGTTTTTCTCCAATTTTTTGCATAGTTTCAATAATTTCCTGGCACAATTAACACGTAACCGTTTTTGCGCATCTGATAGAATATGGGGAATCCAACGAGCAGAAATCTTCCGTGCGTGAAACTTCTTTTGCAAAATAAAGTGATCTGTTGATAATGAAACACCTGTTAGTTGTGCTAATTCACGAACAGTATACCACAAATCTTCTAGCAGTTCCTTTATTCTAACTTCTGCGAGTTTGGTACTGCTGCTGACCATACGTCCACTTTTAGGGTTGTTTTCAACAGCCTCCCTGCCAGAAGCAAAACGTTTAGCCCATCTACAAACTCTTCTTTATGACATTGCACTTTCACCATATATATTCACAGTTTCTTCATAAATTTCTTTGGAAGCATGTCCGAGTTTTACGTGGCATTTTATATACCCTCGTATTTTTGACGATTTCTCGATTCGCGCTCCCACCGTTTTAACACAGTATTCAATTAGTGCCTTTCTTCAAATCAAAATTAAACCTCTTTTTCCTAATCATGCACATGTAAAATCTGGTATTGATTTATTGCTTATGAATAGCTCTAACAGGTGGTTTAGCGATAAGCCACGAGGATGGCGCTCAACACAAGATCCACGTGCAAGGACAATACATATCGAACAGCCCTCGTATATACCTTACTTAAAATAGTAACAAAGTTTACTTAAAGTTGCACTTATTCTTTTACTTTTTAAACTGTCATATTTAGTCTCTTGAGCATAACTTAATAACCATTCAAGGTATTGACTTAAAAATTCAGATGTAGGTTGGTGGTGATGAGGTGCAAGAACCAGGGTGTTAGGTCAAATATTGCCCAACTTTGTGGAGCTCTTGTCTCTTTACCAGAAGTGCATTTGGATGGAACGTTCATATTTCTTTTCACATTCTCTCTCAGTATTACTTTTGTACAATTTTTGTATTTTATAATTCAGGTGCTGTAAGAGTTGCGTCTGCTCACATCAAGCTTCCACTGAAGCTGATCGTCAGGCCTGTTTTACCTGTGAAAAATGCCGTCCATAAAATAACCCTTGATACTAATAAACCGCCTGTAAGCCTCAATGATATATTCCCAGGTAAGTTATGATACAAGCTTGCAATTGTTTGATGACCCCCAGTCATGTGTTTAATCTTAACAGAGGCAGATTTTTTTGTGTAAATTGAAAGACAAGTTACCAAGAAAAGGCCATTCTCAGAGTATCTGCATATTTATGATACAGAACTCTTCACAAAACATGTTTATTTTAAATTATACAATCATGTTAACAGTGATGCCCCAGCATTGTAGAAACAAAAATTGCTACCATTCTTGTTTCAGTACTTTGTCCTTGCATGTTTTGAATATTCTAAACTGTCTGCATTGGTAATACACCACAAGGAGAATACAGTCAGGATATATCCCTGTGAATTTATTCTACAAGACTTATTAACTCATAAATACCGATAATGGTGTTTGAATTGAGAAATGCTTTTTAGCTCGGCTTTTCGAAGAAAAAGTAGAGCTATTGCACTCGCCCCGGTGTCGCCGTCGCCATTGGTTAATGGTTTTGATAAAGTCAGATATCTCTGTTACTATCAAAGCTATTGACTTGAAACTTAAAATAGCTGTCTACACCAGGAGAAACAATCCCCATAACTCTGATTTGAATTTTGACAGAATTATGCCCCTTTTTAACTTAGAATTTTTGGTTAAAGTTTTTGATAAAGTCAAATATCTCGGTTACTGTCAAAGCTATTGACTTGAAACTTAAAATACTTATTTACCATCAAAGTCTACACCAGGAGAAACAATCCCCATAACTCTGGTTTGAATTTTGACAGAATTATGCCTCTTTTTAACTTAGAATTTTTTGTTAAAATTTTTGATAAAGTCAAATATCTCTGTTACTATTAAAGCTTTTGATTTAAAACTCAAAATAGTTATTTACTATCAAAGTCTACACCAGGAGACACAATTCCCATAACTCTGATTTGAATTTTGACAGAATTGTGCCTCTTTATAACTTAGAATTTTTAAAAAAAAATTTTGATAAAGTCAAATATCTCTGTTACTATTAAAGCTTTTGACTTGAAACTCAAAATAGTTATTTTCTATCAAAGTCTACACCAGGAGACACAATTCCCATAACTCTGATTTGAATTTTAACAGAATTATGTCCTTTTGTAACTTGGAATTTTTTTAATGGCAAAGATCTAATTCAGAGTCAAACTCTGAGAAAAGTTGAGCGAGCTGTCTTACGGACAGCTCTTGTTGTATAAATTATTAGTACATCATCAGCATTAGATGTATCTTAATCAAGCCTAGAGGTACTTAACAAATGCTTAGTATATGGGTCACAAGTAGGCATTTGTGAACGTTTGATCAAACTCTACTTTCGTTCCAGTTAGTGTTTTCTTACATATATATATAGATAGTAAATAAATATTGTGTCATTTCATATAGTGTAGTGTCTGGAAAATAAGTTAGTATTTTTCTTACATATACAGATAGTAAATGAATAAACATTGTGTCTTTTCAGATTTACTAGGAGAGAATGCTGGAGGTCAGGGGGCAGCGTTAGGTTTCCAGTATTTTGGTGGACCTGTAGTGACAGTACTCGCTTCAAAAACTTCAAGTAGGTTTACAGTGAATTGTCTATTTTATGTGACGGTATCTTTAAATAGGCTGCATGTTATATAGAATGTCTGCTGCTCCTATAGAATGATGTTAAAAATGTGCTGTTATGTCTGTATAAGATAAAATATGTATTTTTCTTTCTTCCATGTTTAAAATTGTCCATGCAGTTTTTAGAAAGTTGAGTTTTATTTCTGCCAAATTTACCTTACAGATCGATACCGCTTGCAATGTGACTTGTTTGAAGGTCTGTGGTATGTGGCGAGAGATCTTGCCTCTAGACTCAACAACCACTTCAACAAGGGTACCATTGGAGGATTCAGTCTATATTTCAGTGGTCAAGTACCCCTGAATGATTACTTTGACATCATTGAAAACCACTTTGAGGTGAGCAGTATTTCACTTTTTATACGCCCGTTTTGGAAAAATGGACATGCAATGGCATGTTGTCTCTCTGTCCATCATATTTTGTGTCTGAAGTATAAAAGCCATTCAAAATACTGAGTTTGGCATATAAGTAGTTGGCAGTGAGATAATGTGCAAAGTGCTTAAACCGGGTTGGTAGGACAAATGTCAGGATCACAGGTTGAGCTCCAAAGGTCAAATTAGTCTGTCATATTTCTAGCCTGAAGCATAACTTTATACCATTCAAGGTATTGACTTCAAACTTTGTGCAAAGGTAGGTGTGTGACAATAAACAGATATGCATGTAGAAGTACTTTTCAATATGCATGTCAAACACTTTCAGATTAGAATTGCTTTTCAGTGTGCATGTCAAACACCTTCAGAGTAGAAGTACTTTTCATTGTGCATGTCTAACACCTTGAGAGTAGAAGTACGTTTCATTGTGCATGTCAAACACCTTGAGAGTAGAAGTACTTTTCATTGTGCTTGTCTAACACCTTGAGAGTAGAAGTACGTTTCATTGTGCATGTCTAACACCTTGAGAGTAGAAGTACGTTTCATTGTGCATGTCTAACACCTTGAGAGTAGAAGTACGTTTCATTGTGCATGTCTTACACCTTGAGAGTAGAAGTACGTTTCATTGTGCATGTCTAACACCTTGAGAGTAGAAGTACGTTTCATTGTGCATGTCTAACACCTTGAGAGTAGAAGTACGTTTCATTGTGCATGTCTAACACCTTGAGAGTAGAAGTACGTTTCATTGTGCATGTCAAACACCTTCAGGGTATCAGTACTTTTCATTCTGCATGTCAAACACCCTCAGAGTAGAAATACTTTTCAGTGTGCATGTCTAACACCTTAAGCGCAGAAGTTCTTTTTAATGTGCATGTCAAATACCTTCAGAGTATCAGTACTTTTCATTGTACATGTCAAACACATTTAGAGTAGAAGTACTTTTCAATGTGCATGTCTGTCTTGTACATGTCAGACACCTTCAGAGTATCAGTACTTTTCATTGTGCATGTCAAACACCTTCAGAGTAGAAGTGCTTTTCATTGTGCATGTCTAACACCTTTAGAGTAGAAGTACTTTTCAATGTGCATGTCAGATACCTTCAGAGTAGAAGTACTTTTCAATTTGCATGTCAAACACCAGAGTAGAAGTACTTTTCATTGTGAATGTCAGATACCTTTAGAGTAGAAGTACTTTTCAGTGTGCATGTCAGACACCTTCAGAGTATCAGTACTTTTCATTGTGCATGTCAGACACCTTTAGAGTAAAAGTACTTTTCAATGTGCATGTCAGACACCTTCAGAGTATCAATACTTTTCATTGTGCGTGTCAGACACCTTTAGAGTAGAAGTACTTTTCATTGTGCATGTCAGATACCTTCAGAGTAGAATTACTTTTCAATTTGCATGTCAAACACCAGAGTAGAAGTACTTTTCATTGTGCATGTCAAACACCTTCAGAGTAGAAGTACTTTTCAGTTTGCATGTCAAACACCTTCAGGGTAGAAGTACTTTTCATTGTGCATGTCTAACACCATCAGGGTAGAAGTACTTTTCAGTTTGCATGTCAAACACCTTCAGAGTAGAAGTACTTTTCATTGTGCATGTTAAACACCTTAATAGTAAAATTACTTTTCATTGTGCATGTCAGACACCTTTAGAGTAGAAGTACTTTTCAGTGTGCATGTCAAACACCTTCTAGTAGAAGTACCTTTCAGTGTGAATGTCAAACACCTTCATAGTAAAAGTGCTTTTCATTGTGCATGTCAAACACCTTTAGAGTAGAAGTACTTTTCAATGTGCATGTCTAACACCATCAGAGTAAAAGTACTTTTCAGTTTGCATGTCAAACACCTTCAGAGTAGAAGTACTTTTCATTGTGCATGTCAAACACCTTCATAGTAAAAGTACTTTTCATTGTGCATGTCAAACACCTTCAGAGTAGAAGTACTTTTCAGTGTGCATGTCAAACACCTTCAGGGTAGAAGTACTTTTCATTGTGCATGTCAAACACCTTCAGGGTAGAAGTACTTTTCATTGTGCATGTCAAACACCTTAATAGTAAAATTACTTTTCATTGTGCATGTCAAACACCTTCATGGTAGAAGTACTTTTCAATGTGCATGTCAAACACCTTTAGGGAAGAAGTACTTTTCATTGTGCATGTCAAACACCTTCAGGGTAGAAGTACTTTTCATTGTGCATGTCAAACACCTTAATAGTAAAATTACTTTTCATTGTGCATGTCAGACACCTTTAGAGTAGAAGTACTTTTCAGTGTGCATGTCAAACACCTTCTAGTAGAAGTACCTTTCAGTGTGAATGTCAAACACCTTCATAGTAAAAGTACTTTTCATTGTGCATGTCAAACACCTTCAGGGTAGAAGTACTTTTCAGTGTGCATGTCAAACACCTTCAGAGTAGAAGTACAGTGGAAACCCCCCAACCGGATCTTCCTAGAACTGGAAACCGCCGAAAATCGGACATTTCTGTTGGTCCCGAATTTTCTTCTTCTATTTTCATAAGAGAACTATCTCTCTTTAACTGGATCTTCCAGATTCCGGAAACTGGACGAAAATTAGCAGAATTTTAGTCATTTTCAACGTATTTTCATTTCCAAAAACCGGACCTAATTTCCATGGCCTCTGGTCAAACTAATTTTAGTGACAGTGTATTGCAAGTTTAGAAGCAGTGTTACTCAGCCTGTGTGAGACCTTGCCCTACTGAACAGAGACATGTGTACATGTCATACGGTGCGGTGTTAGAAATGTGAAATTGCAAGTTAAGGATGCGTTTGATTTAAACCGAGGGTAATTTGTTGTTGATTAATTTCACTGAAGGTTATTATCTGATTTGACTATGAAAGAATAGATTGATGGTAATTTACCGAATTATCAGTTTAGTTTGATAGTTTTAAACACAAAACAACCAAATTAAACATGCAAAGGTGATAATTAAATGAAAATTATGCACAAAAAGGCCGTACTCAATTACTCAATAAACTACGAAACATTTTTCTTCAATATAGCACATTATTGTCAGCAGATCGTTAATAAAAGAATGGTTACAAGAGATTAAACAAATAAGTTTATGTTCCCTTGCATATACAGAAAAAAACTGTCATTCATTGTGTACCAAAGGACAATGCCTGTATGAAACAGCAGAAAACACCTGCAGCTATATAAACGTCTCTTACAGTAAAAATCGAGGATATCTTCCCCAAACCGGAATCCTCTGAAAAATCGGAATCTTTAGTCGTCCCAAGCTTGTCTGGTTTAGGGGGTTTCAGCTGTACTTTACATTGTGCATGTCAAACACCTTCTTGGTAGAAGTACTTTTCAATGTGCATGTTAGGCACCTTCAGAGTAGAAGTATTATTCAATATGCATACCAAACACCTTCAGAGTATGAGAACTATTCATAATGCATGTCTGATCCTTGGCTGACTTGGCGATTGTTGTTCTGAGAAGATGTGTCACTGATGAGTCAACAGTCTCCTCCCAGCCCCGAAAAATTATACATACTGTATGATGCCTATACATGTTCACCTTCAGAGTACTTCTCTGTTTACTGTAAGTGTTTACACAATCAAGTACACACAAACTACAGTTTATCATGTTTACACTTACAGCACAGGGTAAATGCAGAAGGTTGCAAGGAAATGTTGTCACAAAGAGCATCACAGTTCCGTGCAATTCAGCGCAGACTTCTGACCAGGTTCAAAGACAAAACGCCTGCACCGTTACAGAACCTTGACACATTATTAGAAGGGACGTACAGACAATTGATACACCTTGCAGAGACTATACAGGAGAATGATTTGGCTCTTGAAGTAGCCTCAAACGCTTTAAGCTGTGCTACAAACTTATTTAATTTTATACTCAAATTGTGGACTAATATGTCAGATGAAGAGTATGGTGTATTAAAGTCCAGTATTACACCTTTGGTTGTGGACACCCATGATGCTGTAAGTAGATTTGAAATATTTTCTGATATAGGAAGCACAACAGTGTAGAATAGGAAGCACAACAGTGTAGAATAGGAAGCACAACAGTGTAGAAGTCAGGAGATAGCCATTTATCGTTCCATTGAATTGAAATACGATAAAATCTAAGTTCTAAGCAATGCCTGAATTTAGTGTTTCAGCATTTAGCTTTACAATATTGTGACTCATTATATATTTATAACTACAGGTAAAAATATTAATAAAAGCCAAGCATTGATTTGCAGGTTTTGAATTTTAAAGATGAAGTTAATGAGAATTCTAATTTTGGTTGGTATTTTATTAAGTAACTTAATGCACCAAAGAAATCCAAGAAAAGTAATATCCTTAAACATTTATGATTTAATGGTAAGTTATTAGCAGGATATTTTGTATAGGGTAATGCAGTTACTGAGTTTAGGTTGTGGGTTCGATCCCTGGCCGCGTCATACCAGATGTAAAAAATTGTACTAGTAGCTTCCTCGCTTGACACTCAGCATTAAGTGGATAGTGCTAGGACTGGTCAGCCCGGTGTCAGTATAATGTGACTAAGTGGGGTATCATGCCATGTGTCTATGGCGTGATATTCCAGTGAGGCAGCACTATAAAGTTGGGCATTGTGCTCACTGCTACAAGTAAGACACAGTCGTTTATATGACTGAAAAATTGTTGAAAAAGACGTTAAACCCGAACACAACAAACAAATAACTTTTGCAGCATGTATAGGAATCATACAGTATGCATATATTTTCAGGGCTGGGAAGAGACCGTTGACGCATCAGTGACACATCTTCTCAGAACAACGCTCGCCAAGTCAGCCAAGGATCAGACTCTCAACCCACAACCTCTTAAACTACCAGAGGATACCAGTAAAGTGAAGAAACATATAGCTCTGCTCTGTGATAAACTTAGTAAAGGTGCCAGGCTTGTCGATGGTCTACCTGTTAATTTGAATGGTAATTCTTTTGCTTGACTATACAAAGTATTTTGAGAACATTTTGCTCACCCCTGTTTTGACAGCTATGTCAAGATTTTGTTAAAGTGTTTATGCCGTTACACTTCATCTCTCTTACCCTAAATGGTCTTGCTTCAAACTTAAACAGAGTTGTTCCTCATCATCTCCAATATCATTTTACATGAGCTCCATAACTCTGGTACAGTTTAATGATTAGATGTAGATGAGTTTAAAGATTAAATGTATGTGATGTACAGCTCAAAGATTAAATAATGTACTAAGATTATTTGCTTAATATATTGAGCTATTTCTGTTTTTGCTTAAGTTGCCATTATTCACCAGTATTTACTTGTATAGCTGTTTTTAGTTTTAGAAAAGGAGTTTCTTTGCTAACATATTTAATATATCAAATGTCCTTTGTAAAGTTATTTGTCTTCTTATTTACAACCATACATGCTTTTATCTCAAGTGTCTCAAGGGGGACAACCCAACAAAGGGGAAAAGAAAAACAAGGTCTCCTCAACACGTAAGACTGTGATAGAAAACGGTGATATGGAACACCATGACAACGATGATACAGAGACTCTGATTGGCTCTCAGTTCAGTAGGGCAAGGTCACATGACAAGGATAATATTAATATGAATGGATTACCAAGTTTAGCAAGTCTCGGTGCACCGCAGAAAAATGAACCAGATGGTAGGCTTCATATATTAATACATTAAATGATTCTTTAAGAAATCAAAGCTTCCTTCCAACCTAGTCTGTCAGTAGTTAGCATGTGTGTTATTTTAACACCAGGGTTCAGCATATTTGTCAGTGATGGTCATACAGATGTTCCTGTTCTGTGGTTCTAACCTGTATTGTTCAGATAGATGACAACTTCCCCTGTAAACAGATCTAGCGGACGATGCTTGACTTTAAAGACTGAAAGTTTTTGTCATGTCGTCTTGGCAAATGCTATTGGAAGGTTAAAATTCCAGAATGCTAGAAATAAATTTAGTTATGATCTGTACTGTCTTTTTATCTACATGGAAATTTTATCATGTTTGGTTTATCTAGCAGTTAGGGTATGTGTAGTAAACAGAGAGGAAAGCTACTATACTGTATTGAAATATTTCAGGAATATATGAATCTAAGAAGAAGCAGGTAATTGACTCTATGGTACCAGACCTGGAGGAGATGAACTTTGAGGGACCAAACTTACTGCCTATAGAGGATGAGGAAGATTGATCAACTTGGTAGTTAAATGTAAATATTTACTGGTTGGAGAAAAAACAACAATAGCCTTACAGTTTCATAATCCATTAAACACTTTTTCTCTTAAAATCAAGTTCACTGTCTTTCAGAAACATCACTCTACAAGAACTGAAAATCTTGTTGAAATTGATCATTTGATGCTTGTGATATTTGTTTACAAAAGTTACCAAGAAATTGACATGGGGGAATATCACTTCAGGTACACGTGCTCATATGGCTTGTATAGCTATCTTTTTGAGGGCACCTACGAGCAGGGCTCCGGAAATTTTGATAACTCAATCGGTCCGAAACGAAAATCCTGACATCGGCGCTACCCCACCCACCGCATTCCCAATATTACATATTTTGTAAAACGTGATAGGGTAAAGAAATAAGCATGTCATGCATTAAAACTGAGTTACCAGTCACCGCGCGTTACCATACAATGAAGACAGTTATTCAGTGTTATGTGTGATCGTTACTTTGTTTAAATTTCCATGTTTTTCCGAGATAATACGAGGCATTGACACCGTGTGCGTAACTAGTCTAAAAGCCAACGCACGTGACTTCAATACTGTATACACGGCAGATACTTCGTGATGTTTCCTCATTCTTTGACGGAATTCTATAAAATACAATGCTTCAAAGTGAGTTACACGACACATATTCTCTGCTAAACAGCCTCAGTATTTAAAGAATACTCTGCCGCGGACCGAATGTGTACGTTATTTGAACGCTGAGATCGAATTTCCCGCATGTATAGTACCAAAACGTCACGCGGGTTGGCCACGGATATTTCATTTCACTTACGTTGTACTTCAATAAGCAACTACATTTTATAAAGTTATATGTTCTCTTCTGATGTAAACAAAATTTCATTTGGAAACGTTTTTTAAAAGACCGATTTGATAAACAATGCCACTCCGGTTTTCTTTATCATTCGTGGTTGCCCGTCCATTTTTTTCTTTTTTGTACAATCGGGTTGCAAAGACGATTTTCTGCATTTGTTTCAACTGGAGCCCCAACAAATGAATCATGTAATTTTTTCAAATCAAGTAATTATAAAAAATATTTTTACCGGTTTTCCGTATGATGTCTCATTAAATCAAAGACCTATAATGTACAATTATAGCTCTTTGATTAAATGCAGCGACCATTTGTTTGTTACCGTGATCAAACATAGCCTTTTGAAATAAACCATCCGTCGGATTCTAAATAAAAGAAGTGGATCCCCGTCGAATGATTTGGATCCAGTCAGAAACGTTAGGAAACCAGTCAAAAATGTTTAATACACCGCAGTCGGCTGTCTGCAAACATTAACGGATGTGCCGCGCGAGCACTGATTGCGTCACGCGCTAATTACGGACCGATTATCAAAGTGACAATCAGACCGATTGACACGTTTATTGATTATCTGAAGGTGCGACCAACAATTTCCTACTTGGCAGGTGATCGTGTATTGAGATATAAGACCGAAATTTATACTTTTCTCCATTTTTACGGGACCGATTTTTTTCGTTTTTTCACTTCACGAATCGGTCTGAAAAGTCAAAAATCGGTCCAAAACCGACAAACCGGCAAATTTCCGAAGCCCTGCCTACGAGTATCTAATATATATACGCTTCCAATTCGGGAAGCAGACATCCAACATACATTGAATTAAATGGTTCAGATAAACATGAAACCACTGTCAGTGACGGATGAAATATTACCAGTAATAGTTCTTAATGTTTTTTATTGTTTTTGATAAAAAAATCTTGTGGTGACTACATCTACTGCTGTGATGAAAAAGATGAAGTTTAGACACCCCTTTCTTGGCCACTTTGTCTTCAAAATGAAATGAATTTTACATCTGATAACTTTCAGAAGTGTCAAAGATATACTCAAGAAAT
This sequence comes from Mercenaria mercenaria, assembly GCF_021730395.1. NCBI lineage: Eukaryota > Metazoa > Mollusca > Bivalvia > Venerida > Veneridae > Mercenaria > Mercenaria mercenaria. The sequence goes on from NC_069378.1 coordinate 39,628,000, forward strand.
GATAACTTTTAAAACATAGCAAAAAGTTATTAAAGGTATGATTTGTTCTGTCTGGAATGTCAAATAAACAGACAGAAATGCACACCATGCATGAAACACTTGATTTTTACATAAAATTCAGAAAAGAACAAAACAGTCTGGAAATGATAATTTAATTAGTGCTAGACTCCTAACTATAGACAATAATATAGTGTTAATACCTACATGATGACATTTAAAAAAAAACAACATGCATGTCATATGGAATATATAACAAAATACTGCAATATTGTGTTTCTGTATATACTGAGTACACTATCATTGTTTACAGACAGGAATACAAAACTTCTGTAGTCTATGGACAATAGAAACCATTTCAGCTGTTTGTATATGAAAAATGTTTTCTATTAGTTTGCAGGTCTGCTACTTAGTTTACGCTGTTTTGTTTATGAGGGAGTATTAGATATAAACATACAGAGATTGACTTCTCAGAGCTAATTCAGGTGAAAAAAATGTTAATTATAGCATGCTTGAAAACAAAAAATGTTTCCAAAAGCTATACTGTTAACTTGAATGAAAAAATATGACAATATGTGCAAGCAGTTTATGATTTCAGCATTATTATATTTTCAGGTGTGAAATGTATGGGTGCCAAACAGGGACCATGACCATCTTTTCTTCTTGTTTCTGTAAAAGGAACCTGACTGTCTCCCATCAGAATTTGAACTGGTTATAGGAGGAGACTGGTTTAATGAATGAAAGAACCTTTTTATTAGAAAACCAGACTGGTGATGTATAACAACAGAAAACAAAGTGGTTTATTGTAAAACAGAAATATACAAACATTGGGCCAGAGTTTTACTTTTTGTCAATAGAGGAATTTAAAAATGATAAAGACGCATGAAGTCTTTTTTGGAAAGTGTTATTCAAGTGGAAGTGGCCTTGTTTTATGAAATCCTCAACATAGCAATGTCCAGATTGTCAATGAAAAGTGTATTTAGGTGATTTATTCTATTTTGGTACAGGTGATTTCCATTTGTTGTTAGTTCTCCAAGAAGAATCACTTGTAGAGGTTTGATTTAACTGACTTTCACATCTGATTATTAATTACAAGAGCTGTTTGTTTTTGCTTTATATGAACAGAGCTGTATAAATATGTTTTCTGTGTGATCAAAGAAACCACTTAAATTAATGCTCATGTTTAATCACAAGTGACCTTCTGTCCTTACATCTCGATGTTGAACTTTTGTCCTTACATCTCAGTGTTGAACTTCTGTCCTTACATCTCAATGTTGACATTCTGTCCTTACATCTCAGTGTTGAACTTCTGTCCTTACATCTCAGTGTTGACATTCTGTCCTTACATCTCAGTGTTGACATTCTGTCCTTACATCTCAATGTTGACATTCTGTCCTTACATCTCAGTGTTGAACTTCTGTCCTTACATCTCAGTGTTGACATTCTGTCCTTACATCTCGATGTTGACCTTCTGTCCTTACATCTCAGTGTTGAACTTCTGTCCTTACATCTCAGTGTTGACATTCTGTCCTTACATCTCGATGTTGACCTTCTGTCCTTACATCTCAGTGTTGAACTTCTGTCCTTACATCTCAGTGTTGAACTTCTGTCCTTACATCTCGATGTTGAACTTCTGTCCTTACATCTCAGTGTTGAACTTCTGTCCTTACATCTCAATGTTGACATTCTGTCCTTACATCTCAGTGTGAACTTTGACCCTTTTACATCTCAGTGATTGAACTTCTGTCCTTACATAACCGAGAAGGAACTTCTGGTCCTTAAATCTCAATGTGGACATTCGGTTTTACATTTCAGTGTTGAATTCTGTCCCTTTACATCTCAGTGTTGACATTCTGTCCTTAACATCTCAGTTGATCTTGGAATGACTGTGCGTTACAGTGTATATCTGATCAGGATTTATAATTATGTTTCCCACATCACTGTGTGGTGGGAGACATATTGATTTACTCCTGTCTGTCTGTCTGTCACAAATCTTGTCCGCACTCTTTTAAGTCGAACATTTCTCATCCGATCTTCACCAAAACTTGAACAAAATGTGTTTGCCAATAAGTCCTCGGTCAAGTTTGATAACTAGCCAAATCAGCTCAGGCACTTCGGAATTATGGCCTTTGAATTACCAATAGGCCACTTACTCCAACACTTATCCGATAGGCCGCTTACTCCAAAATATCAAATGTATATTTTCTGTGAGGTAAACAGTATATAAAGTCTGACTTACTATTCAGTGATTAGCAGTTGTGGGAGTACTGCGCTTTTTTACAGCGTGCTCTAGTCATTTATTTTTCGCTTGGCCTATGAAGTAGATGGTGGTATCCTACTTGACAGGGTGTCACTGTCCACATTGGTGTCTATACCTTGGTTAAAGTTTTCATGCACTTTCTCTCCCTTCTTCTCTAATATTATTTGGTGGATTTGCTTCAAACTTAAAAAAGTTATTTAACATCATTACCCACATGGTATGACACAAGGTACATTAATCTAGCAGAAATATTCTGTGCATCATGTCCCTTTAGTAGGAGTTTTAGTGGGTATTTTTGATACACTTTCAACCTATCTCTTGTTATTGCTCAGGTTACCAAGATTGGACTCAAACTGTTGTCCAACATCACCATCTGCATTTGAGGTATGTTCTAGTTTCTCCAGATATGCCCATTTCCTTTATTCAGCATCCAAGTAGACTAGCCCACTATCTCTTCTAACAGCTCTTCATATTATAACAGTTGGAGATACAGTAAATGGTTTATTTAAAACCACTCGTATATGTGTTAAAATAATGCACAGATATTGCATGAAATCAAGTACTGTACTAGCAGGTTAAGAGTTTTACTAAAAAGATTCATGATTTTAGTGGTCATGCTTTATTTTAGTTAAAATTTACAAGGTACTGTCGTCACTTGATCATCAACGTTGGTGTAGGTGTCTGCATTGGCATTTGTTAAAATTTTTGTTTAGTGGACACCTTTTCTCAAAAACTGTACAAGCTATAGCTTTGAAACTTTGCACACTTGTTTGTAATCATTAGTTGTCTATGTAGCCCAAGAATCATAACTCTGATATGCATTTTTTCAGAATTATGGCCCTTTTTGTTCTCGGAAAAGTTTAGTTTCTTGGTTGAAATTTTTGTTTAGGTCCACTTTTTCCCAAAAACTAAAAGAGCTACAGTTTTGAAACTTTTCACATTTTGTTTATCATTCAGTTAGTAAGTAGACCAAGAACTGTAACTCTTACCTGCATTTTGTCAGATTTATGGCCCGTTTTTGAAAATCTGAACTATAACTTTTTTTGCATATTGTCCAGCACTTGCAGAATAGGGATGGCACACGGAGGTTGTGCTCTTGTTATATAATTTGTAGTAAGATGCACTTGGGTGTGACTGTAACATACTGTATATAAAAACTGTGAGTCGGACAATTCCAGTGTACCTTTGTTGGTGATCTGTTAATGAATAATCTCCTGTTTCTCATTTATTTTGTGTTATTTATATATTTGTTATGTACTTATGTAACCATTATTGCATTTCATTTTGTAGATCATACTTAGGCCTTTTTTACATATTTGAAAATAATTATTTATTTTTCATAAACATTCCATTTTGTTGCTCTTTTAGATCGAGGAATGTGTGCTTTTAATACTAATGAAATTATTTCATTATATTTTTAGTTTTTGAAGTGGTTATTGTTTGATTATGGAAGAAGTGTGTTAACTTATAATTGAGTTGCTCAGCTGTGTTAAATATTTGAAGAAAAATGTAACATTTAATTATGAGGCACAGTAAATTAAGCATCAGATAGTTGTTAAAGAGTGCTCTCATAACTTTCTATTAAGATTTTCACAGTGAATACCTATAGAAACTGAGCACTTCCATGTTTGATTATGTGCAGTATTTATTAAGTGTACAGTAGGTAGCCTACATTTAGTTTTCCAGACTAACACTGTTACACTCCTTATCTGTTAAACTATATTGATAGTATCTGAGGTATTACTAATACTGACACGACATGTCATCACTGAGGTATGCAGCAATGGTATTTACCACAGCACATCCAATGGTTAATTCTTACCTGGAACTTGATTGTAGGTTTTTATTTTACATAGTTCGCCATTTTAGAATGTTATATTTCCGTCCAAAATAAAATACTTCAACATATCATGTAGCTCTCTTACATTACTTACATTTGATATTTATTTATGTCCGTCCAAACAAAAGTGCTGTAGTTTCCATGATAAATCTGTGCTGTCACCTTTTGAAAATGTATATTCACTTTTTATTCTTAATGTTGTAAAAGCTCACAGTACATGTAAAAAATATTTGAGATTGTTTTTTGGTTTCCCACAAAAATACAAGGTAGACAGCATGGCCATAAGTTTCAGCATGTGTAAATTGATTGAATAATTAATGCATTCCTTTTTTTTTTTTTTGAAAACAGCTGTATTCAGGTGATGTAGCATAATTTTTATGCATCCCATAGAATACACAATCTGTGTTATTGATTGAACTGTATAGATTATAACTTTGTAATGTATTATATATGATATTTCTACTCTTCTTGTGGCAAAATCTGTGGAAATCCTGGCCGTAACATACGGTCTTTCTAACTAGAGAAGCAGAAACCATTTCGATCCCAGGGAAGGTGTATGTTTCTCCATGATGCAGATTCATGTGGGGAAGTTGGCAGGTACTTGTTGGAGATCAGGGTGTACAGGTACAGAATCGAGGAACTCTTGTTTGGTGAACTGAGCACTGTTACATAACTGAAATACTGTTGAAAAATGGTGCTTAACCCAAAAGAAACGAAGCAAAACTGGTTTTTAGTTTTGTATTTTAGTAAGAGAAAATAAAGATTTTATTTAGAAACACATTCATTATCAAAACTTTAATAAATTGGTTAATTTTATTTAGTGGAAAGTTTTGCCTTTTTTGAGTCAAATGGAATGTTTTAACATTTCAGAATGTTGATGAAGATGTTTATTGTACAATTTGTTTAAAAACTCAAGAAAAGTATATACCTGTGCATGATATTTCTGTAGAAATTGCCAGCAATGTATGTACATGTAAGAGAGATTTCTGTAGGAATTTTAGGCAATGTATGTACATGTATGAGAGATTTCTATTCTATAGGAATTGCTCCTGTTTTATTTATACTTGCTCCCTTGTTTCACAAAGAATCCCAATTTTGTGATTTCTGTCATAAAAATAAAACATGATGAATGACATACTGGTAGTTGTTTTTCCTTTGAACTCTGTCTTTATTTTGTTTACAGCCGTGCAAGTGATGGTACTAAATATTAGTTTCAGTTTGATTTTTATATTATAACGGTCAAATATTTACCAGTTTTTTGTGTGAAGTCATCAGGACTTTAGAATTGAAAATCATGTCTTCTTCAGGACGTTCAAAATATACAATGGTTGGATTTTTGCCACATAAATCCATTGATTCATTGAACAAAGGCTTGATTATTGCCACATTAATCCATTGATTCATTGAACAAAGGTTTTATCATTGCCACATAAATCCATTGATTCATTGAACAAAGGCTTGATTCATCGAACATTCATTGATTCATTGAACAAAGGCTTGATCATTGCCACATAAATCCATTGAACAAAGGCTTGATCATTTGCCACATAAATCCATTGATTTAGTGAACAAAGGCTTGATCAAGGCCACATAAATCCATTGATTCATTGAACAAAGGCTTGATTCATCGAACATCCATTGATTCATTGAACAAAGGCTTGATCATTGCCACATAAATCCATTGAACAAAGGCTTGATCATTGCCACATAAATCCATTGATTTAGTGAACAAAGGCTTGATCAAGGCCACATAAATCCATTGATTCAGTGAACAAAGGCTTTATCATTGCCACATAAATCCATTAATTCAGTGAATGAAGGCTTGCTCATTGCCACATAAATCCATTGATTCATTGAACGAAGGCTTGATTATTGCCACATAAATCCATTGATTCATCGAACGAAGGCTTGATTATTGCCACAAATCCATTGATTCATTGAACAAAGGTTACATCATTGCCACATAAATCCATTGATTTAGTAAACAAAGGCTTGATTATTGCCACATAAATCCACTGAACAAAGGCTTGATTATTGCCATATAAATCCATTGATTTAGTGACAAAGTCTTGCCTTGCACTACAACAATCTACTATCTCCTTTCTGGATTAATTGCCACATAAACCACGCTTCAAGAACAAAGGCTTGATCATTGCTACATAAATCAACTGATTCAATGAACAAAGGCTTGATCATTGCCACTTAAATCCATTGATTCAATAAACAAAGGCTTGATCATTGCCACTTTAATCCATTGATTTAGTGAACAAAGGCTTGATTATTGCCACAACGAACACAACTTAAAACACAAGTGCTCAGGTGAGCTAAAAATAGAAAGCCATGAAGTACCTGTTTTTGGAATACTTCCAGTGGTTTTAAGCCTTTTTTAGAATATCAGGTGGTTTTAAGCCATTTTTAGCTCATCTGATTTTTTGAAAAAAAAAATGATGGGTTAATGTCATCACTTGAGCGGTTGTCGGCGTCGGCTCGTCGTAGCCTGGTTTAATATTTATGTTTATGTCAGCTAAACACAAACTATCAAAGCTATTGCCCCAAATTTTTAAAATATAAAAACCCTTTATTTTGTAACACTTCTTATCTAATCACACTCCCTCCCTTTTTTATTTTACACCCCCTTTTTTTATTAATTTGCCACTTGGAAATTCTTGTTCACCAATTATAAGTGACCCTGTATAGCAAGAAAATAACGCCATCTTGCTTTTTGCAAGATTTATGGCCCTTTTCTACTTAGTATGAAAATATCAGATTTCTTGGCTACGTTTTAGTTTAGGTCAACTTTTCTCCCAACTGTCAAAGCTATGCTTTGAAACTTGTGAATACTTGTTCACCTCATAAGCTGACCCTGTACAGCCAAGAAAATAACTCATTCTTTGCTTTTTGCAAGATTTATTGCCCTTTTGGACATAGGAAAATCAGTTTTCTTGGATTGTTTTTATTTTTAGGTCAGCTTTTATCCTAAACTATCAAAGCTATGCTTTTAAAACTTGCAACACTTGTTCACCATTCATAAGTTGACCCTGTACAGCAAGATAACATTACTCATCCTGCTTATTGAAAGTTTTATGGCCCCTTTTGGACTTAGAAAAATATCAGTGTCTTGGTTAAGTTTTATGTTTAGTCAACTTTTTCTCTTAAACTATCAAAGCTATTGCTTTGAATCTGCAACACTTGTTCACCATCCATAAGCTGACCTGTACAGCAAGCAGCGTAAACTCCATCCTGATTTTTGCAATACTTATTGCCCTTTTGACTTAAAAATCATTTTCTTGGTTGAGTATTAGGTTTAAGTCTAACTTTTCTCATAAAACTATCAAAGCTATTGCTTAAAACTTGCAAAGTTTTTCACCAATCATAAGTGGACATGTACATCAAGAAACATAACTTATCCTGCTTTTTGCAAGATTGATGGCCCTTTTTAGACTTAGAAAATCCATGGGAGGACATATTTCTATTACACAAAAAAATCAGATTGAGCGCAGCACCGCACAGGCGGTGGCTCTTGTTTGGAATCAGCAAGACGTGGTTTGAAACCCATTTTTGGAATACAACATGTGCGTCCTAACCTCTTTGGACACAATTAGTGCTGTTATTTTATCAATCTAAAAGTCTGAAACTTAGCCCTAAGCATGATATTAATCCTTCGTTGCCATAACTTTGCATTATGGCATATTTATAATGATACAACTGCACACTGTAGATTCAGGAGTTTCAAAGAAAGTTTCACACATTGATGAATGTGGGCTAGCGGTTATAACCTGTATATGGAATAATCTAGAGGTTCTAATAAATCCCCGTTCTGGGAATCCAACTAGTGGTTCTTACTTGGTCAAAATATTACCAGAGATTTTCAGACAGCAGAAGGCAAATAGATAAGACAAATAATGCCAATGTGGATTAATTTCGAAGAATGTATAAGAAATGTTGAAATATTGCATGATGAGTAGGACAGGTCTATTCAATTTTCTAATGGTCTAGCTAACAAGTAGAAAAGTTACGTACTCTTGCCTACACATAGAGAGAAGTGTTCAAAGATTCAAAGCCATATATCAAACAGTTCAGATAAAATACGGAATGGTACACAAAACTTAACTAATTTCTATGTCAAAAAAGGGCCATAACTGAGCAAAAATCCTTGTCCTAGTTACGTAGTCTTGCCTACATATGGAAACTTTGATGGTAAACAAGTGGTCAAAGTTTCACAACCATATGTCAAAAAGTTAGATAAAATATGGACTGCCACGAAAAACTTAACTGTCAGATTTTAAAGTCCAACAAGAGCTATCCAAAAGACGGCACACTCAACTTTTCTGTGCTCAACTCTAAATTAGAGCTTTGCCAGTAAAAGGGGCATAAATCTGTCAAAATTCTAATCAGAGTTATGGGGATTGTTTCTTATGGTGTAGCCTTTGATAGTAAAAAACTATTTTTAAGTTTCAAGTCAATAGCTTTGAGAGTAACAGATATTGGACGCTATATAAAACCTTAACCAAAAAATTCTAAGTTAAAATGGAGCATAACTCTGACAAAATTCAATCAGAGTTATGGGGATTGTTTCTCCTGGTGTAGACTTTCATAGTAAATAACTATTTAACGTTTACCCAACGGCTTGATAGTAAATAGAGATATTTGGACTTTATCAAAAAGTTAAACTAAAAAATTCTAAGTTAAAAAGGGCTAAATCTGTCAAAATTTAATCAGAGTCATGGGATTGTTTTTCCTAGTGTAGGACTGTGATAGTAAATAAACTATTTCAAGTCAAAAGCTATGATCGAACCAGGGATATTTGACTATATCAAAATACTTTAACCAAAAAATTCTAGTTTAAAAGGGACATAAATCTGTCAAAATTTCAAAATTCTGAGTTATGTCTATTTTAATCCCCCCCCCCTTCACAAGACCTCTCGGGATTGTTTCTCCTGGTGTAGACTTAGATAGTAAATAACTACTTTAGTTTCAAGTCAAAAGTTTGATAGTAACTGGTGATATCTGACTTTATCAAAAAATTTAACAACAGCGACGCCGAGTGGGGCGAGTGCATGCTCTTCCTTTCTTGAAACGTCAAGCGAAAAGGCAATAATTAAGCCAAATATCTTTGACATAGTTACATACTCTCGACTACAGATGGAGATCATGATGATGAACCAGTGTTCAAATTTTCAGTCACACGTCAAATAGTTTTGACAAAATGTGGACTTGTATGAAATTCAGCCAGAATACTTGACAGAGTTATACACTCTTGCCCACAGGTAGAGATTGTTATAACAAACAAGTAATAAAAGTTTCAAAGCCATATGTCAAATAGTATATGCAAAATATGAACTGGTACAAAAAACTTAACCATGATTTGTAAGTTAAAACGGACATAATTCCGACAAAATCCTTGTTAGAGTTATGTTCTCTTGCCTAAAACTGGACATGGTTATGGTACACAAGTGTTGAAAGTTTCAAAATTATATGTCAAAAGATTTTGTCAAAATGTGGACTGATACGAAAAACTTAACCAAGATGTGAAGCTGATACCATGGTGAGTAGGTTTGTTCTCCTTATTCTTTAAATTGAGCTTAAAATCTGTAATAAAAAACAAATACCTTCTTTTCAAAATCATGTATATTTCATTCAATTGCACAAAGTCGCAAATTCTACACAGGAGACAATGAATTGAATAACGATAAAAAAAAAAAAAAAACAAGCAAAAAGTTAAAATTATTACATCCAGTACAACAATTAAAGATACACTACACAGTTTGAGACAATGTTAGTCTAGCACTTCCAAGAAACAACGAGCTAACGTAAAACAGATTCATAGATTTCTATTTGGATATATACCAGTTTTTGAAGTTTTCAGAAAAGATACATCTGAATACAATGTGCTGAGGAACTGATACATTGGAATGGAAATTGTACAATAGCTGTTCTACAGAATTACAAGAAACTGTAAAATCTTCTGAAAACAAGCAAATTCAGTTAATTTTTATGCTCAGCCGAATAAGTTGTTTAATGAATGGGGAGACTACATTTTGAAAGATATTTAATGTATTTATAAACAAAAGGACCATGCAATGGTTTGTTGGTTCTTATTTCTTTACAAAATGGAGGGAAAAAACTTTGCCTATAGTGATCTATATTTGTATCAAGTTTCATGAAGATCCATCAATTGGTCACTTTGTTTTGTGGGAATTTATGAGTTTTAAAACAATTAACAGGCAATAACTCAGTTACTGAAGAAATCCTGCTGAAAGACATGCATGCAACACCACCCTACAGTTATCTATATTTGTGTTAAATTACAGGAAGATCACTCAATATGTGGGAATTTATGGATTGTAAAATAATTATAGGACAATAACTCAAAGTAGTGATCCTGACGAAGCTGGGCACATGAACCACTGCCCTGTAGTGATCTACATTTGTAAAAGATTTCATGAAGATACTTAGATGCAGTCAAAAATGCCTACTTTTTTTACCAAAATCAAGGTGGAAAACTCTGCTTTTACTCAGTCAATGGTGACAATACTAAATGCGAGCAAAGATCAATTACTAATTAATTATAATGTGAGGTTTGGTGACGCTGAATTTCCAATTTTTATTTACCAATTCAAGAGAAAGGTTTCTGCTTTTACTAGGTCAAAGGCGATAAAACTAATACGAGCAAAGGTCATATGCTAATTAATAATCATGTAAGGTTTGGTGATTCTAGCTTAAATGCTTTTTGAATTAAAAGCATTTTCAATTTCACAGGGACAGACCCATGGATGTACACACACATGAACAGCAGGATGGACAATGCCAAAACAATATCTCTCCATCTTTGTTGGGGGATAATAAAAGCAATGGTCATTTATATATTTTACAAAGCTGGAGCAAGTTTTTGTCTTCTGCAATTCATTAGACTTTTAACCCTTAACACATATATACAGAAAATATCTGTACCAAAAATTCTTATCAACATTACCTCAAAATTGTTTTAAAAGTGAGTCACACCCCCCACCCCCCCCCCCCCCAACACAAAAACCCCCCCCCCCCAAAAAACACCCCCCCCCCCCCCCCCCCCCCCCCCAATAGATAGCATTTTTAATAACAGTGAAAACACTCTGGAGCCAAAGGGTAAATAGTGAGTGTGAACAGGGAATTTGGAGAAGTGCAGGATGAAAAACAAGAGGGCCCTGAAGACCCTGTATCGTTCACCTGAAGAAAGTAGGTCAGTAGGTCACATTCCTGGTCACTAAGTCAGTTTTAAGTCGAGTGATGCAAAACGGTATAACGTATCCCAAATTTTCAAGCTGTATCTTAACAGAGGGCCTGAAGGCCCTGTATCGCTTCACCTGACTATTGACAAGATCAGATCATCTAGATTAACAATCTGACCAAGTTTCATTAAGATATGGTCATAAATGTGGCCTCTAGAGTGTTAACTAGCTTTTCCTTTGATTTGACCTAGTGACCTAGTTTTTGACCCCATATGACCCAGATTGGAACCTGACCTTTAGATCATTCAGATTAACATTCTGACCAAGTTTCATTAAGATATGGTCATAAATGCGGCCTCTAAAGAGTTAACTAGCTTTTCCTTTGATTTGACGTGGTGACCTAGTTTTGACCCCACATGACCCAGATTCGAACCTGACCTAAAGATCATCAAGGTTAACATTAAGGATGCATCAAGGATATCAAAAACCAAGGCTTTTTAAAGCTTGCAGAATGTTGTAAGTTAGCTTTTGATTGGCTAGCGGAAGGGTCGTCAGAACGTGGCTATCAATAGCTTGTTGTCAGATACTAAGCGTAGCGTAATAGGAGATGTACTTTAGTCAGATTGGGCCAAAATTGTGACCTTAGTGTTAAAAGCTTTTCCTCTGATTTGACCTGGGATGACTTGTTTTTGACCCCAGATGACCAGTATCAACTCGTTCAAGATTTTATAAGGGTAACATTCTGACCAAGTCTCATTAAGATTGGGCAAGACTGTGACTCTAGTTGTTAACAAGCTTTTCTTTGATTTGACCTGGTGACCTAGTTTTTGACCCCAGATGACCCAATATCAAATTCGTCCACAAAGTTTCATTAAGATTGGGCCAAAATTGTAACCTCTAGAGTGTTAAAAGTCAAATTGTTGACGACGGACGGACGACTGACGACGGACGACAGACACAGGGCGATCAAAAAAGCTCATCTTGAGCACTTTGTGCTCAGGTGAGCTAAAAAAAGACCCATGTTTATTACTGGGTATATACAGAATAGAATGACAGGATGCATGAATGGACAATTTTGATTCATGAGAACAATACAAGTTAAACTAAACCCACTGCTTATAGACTGACCATCTTTCATTCTTAGTTGTTGTTGTCTGTAAGACATGTAGAAATGACAGGTCTATACGTAACAAGCAAATATGTACAAGAATGAATATATAAAAGACATGTCAGTATATGCAGCTCATAACAAAACTATATTAAAGACAGACAAAAGAAGAAATATCAATATAAAAGGTAAAATAAATGCATATGATATATAAAACTCGCATGAATTTGACAGAAATGTAAATAAACATGGTTTTATTTAAAATAATCACAGATCTGTTTATGATACAGTAGCAATCAAGACTGAAGAAACATTTTCTTGCATTCTGTACACTAGTTTATAAGAAGATACAGTAAAACACCAGCCACTCAAAGTTACAGGGGGAGATGTTATTTAGGGTTTCCAGCTTTCCAAACATAGAGAATAAAATGGGACATTACTGACTGCCGGAGTCTACCTGGTACTCCAGTCTTCCATGCTGCAACAGACAGTGTTTCTCTGTATCAAATGTCAACAGTGACAGTTCCCTAGAGTGGTTCTACCGAGGCACTCTTCCTTGCCGGACATCACTGCCAGCCAGGTACCTAGGGTCTTCCTCCACCTGAAAATTCTCTTTGTGTTACACCTAAAATCTTAATGGATAAATATAACCGCTTACATGGACATGTAAAATCTTAAACAAATTTTCCTACAAAAAACTGTTAATCAATTCATATAGACAGTACCCAATACAAAATCTCAGACATGTAAATGTTTACACAAATGAAAGAAATTTAAAAAAATCAGTCTTTATTTCTACTGTTAGTTTGGGATAATAAAAATATTTGAACATGGAATTCTTTGCCTAAACATGATTTATTGGGTTTATATTAAATACAAAAAGTTTAGTTTGTCAATAACACAAAAGTGACCACAAAATTATAGTGGGCTCGTAACAGTTGTTTGTTTTGTATCTAAAATACACAATCATATGTCTCTATGATGTAACATATATACATCTTCAAATAGCAACATGCATACATCTGTATAATGTAACATATATACATCTTTAAATAGCAACATGCATACATCTTGCATACATAAATGTAACATGCATACATCTGTATAATGTAACATGCATACATCTGTATAATGTAACATATATAGTCAAACTTCATTCACTCCAACTTGGAAAATTCAAACACTACCCTTCGCTTGAACTCATCGTCGGGTCCCGGCAAAATTCTTATATTATGTATATTGTTCAAAGGCTCGAACTACCAATAACTGGAACTGATTTTGCCTGTCCTGTCCAGTTCAAGCGAATGAAGTTTAACTGCATATACCTTTAAAGAGCAACATGTATATATTTGGTTCACATAACACATCTTTAACAAGCATACATCTGGCAAGTAACACATAGAGGATATTTGTCTGTTTCAGTGTAAGATTGAAATTTATTTTATGCTCTTCTGTGAAATACTGAAATTTATCAGTGGATTAAAAATTGATATTTTTCACTGTTTCAAACAGTGAAAACTATAATTTTTATTTTTCACTGGCTCTGGAAACTAAAATTGAATTCGCAATGATATTGAATAATTAAATGATGAATTTCTTGCAAAATTATTTTTAGTAAGGTAAAGATGTATAGAAATAATATAGGATCATACATATTTAAATTTTATCATGATGATAGGTAAAAGAAATCAGGAAAAGGTAATGAATACTATTGTAGTATTTTCTACAAAGAAATATTGACGTCACGTCATTGATGACGTTACGATGCGGATGCACGTGACGTTGCGCGGACAAACTGAATATAATTTGGTTAAAAAAACATTAAAAAATTTCATAAATATACAGAAATTTGTTTGTTTCAGTGTCGGGGGATCGAAATATATTTACTCGTGAACACCTTAATTTACATTTTCACTCGTGGCTGTGCCACTCGTGAAAATATTTGCATTAATAGTGTTCACTCGGTGAAACTATATTTCGATCTTACACTGAAACAAACAAATATCCTCTATATTTTCACAAGTTAACATCAGATGGAATACTTTCATAAGTGGCTATATGAGTGGCATAGCCACGAGTGAAAATATAAAATATTGTATCCATGAGTGAAAGATATTTTGATCTTACATGTAAAACAAACAAATTTTCTTCTTATTTCATGTTTTGACTAAATTTTCCATTTTTATAGTTTCTTACCAGCGAAAAATATATTTGATATTTTTCACTGTGAAAATGTCAGATATATTTCACTCCAATATTTCAATAATTCACTGAAAAACATGTAATATATATGCATATGAAAACAGTATAAATGTTAAAAATTGAACTTTCTGAAGTTATCAATATTACACTTGATCATATTTTGTTCAGTGAATACTGTATAGTAAAACATGTGAACACAGTTTTCCTTGGATATAACAAAATATCAGAAATGTCAAATACACATTAAATATATCAGACCTGGAATCTTTAAAATACTACTTGCATTGAAGTAAGTAGCAGCAAGTAAAATCTGACCAAAAGAAACATTATTCAATCATTGAAAATTGTGAGTATATGAAATGAAAGCCCTTTGTCTGGTTAAAAGTCATGGCGTGTGTCTATATAACAGAAGAACAATCAAATGGGTCATAGTAGAAATAAAAATATGACAAAAAAATCTAAACATTTCAAAGCCACTTCCTCTAATAATCCCTACATTTTATTCAACATTAGCAGTTTAATACTGTCAGAGACATCATTTGTTAATTTGACAGGAATATCCTTTCGACCAATTGGTTCATCAACGTGCTTCATGTCTTCTATTTCTAAAAGCACCTTGATGCACCAATGAGTTACTTTGATGTTAATGAAATATCAAAAAATTTGAGCCTATGGAAATGAGTGGATGCATATACAACAAGGAATCAGTAAAACCAAATGAAGCTCCCCGATGCATGTGCTTGTAAACAGCTAACCGGTCTTTTTGTCTTTCCAAATAGAAGAAAGTGACATTGATATAAGTTTTCATAGAACCTTGTTCATACACGATTTGCAAAATCGGTAGACATTAATAAATTTTAGTCCATTTTACCCCATTGTTGCTGTGTTGTTCCTCCCTCCCCCTTATTATTTGTATGATTTGCAAAAATTAACATTAAACAGATAGAAAAATAAATTTTCAAGTCCAAATTGCCAATTACTTCGTAAGCATTTATGTGTGTGTGTGTGTGTGTGTGTGTGTGTTGGGTGGGGGGGGGGGAGGGGGGTGGAGACTGTGATAGTGAAAGAGAATACGGGTTCCGGACATTTGCCCCAAGTCATTTGCCCCCCAATAAAAAAGGAGGACTGCGACATTTGCCCCCCCAGTAGAAATGGTAGATAGGACATTTGCCCCCCAGTGCTTATTTTTTCGAAACGGACGTTTGCCCCCCAATATTTTTGTCCCCTAGTGATTTTTTAGGACACTTAGTAAAAAGATAATTTATAATATTGTAGATAATAATGTCTTTGTTTCTTCATCTTTCTAGTAGATCATTGCCAAATTAACAAGTTCATCTCCCCCCCATAATAAAAAAACAAAAATTGCACAATTAACAAGAGCACCGCGTGCGGGTGCTGACGCTCATCTGTTTTTTTTGTATAATAGAAATATTGTCCTACCCATGATTTTCTAAGTCTAAAAAGGGCCCATCATTCTTGCAAAAGCAGGATAGAGTTATGTTTTGATGTATGTGTCCATTATGATGGTGAAAAAAAACTGTTGCAAGTTGTAAAGCAGTAGCTTTGATAGTTTATGAGAAAAAGTATTACTTAAACATTAATTACTCAACCAAGAAAATGATTTCTAAGTCCAAAAGGGGCAATAATTATTGCAAAAAGCAGGATGAGTTATGTTGCTTGCTGTACAGGGTCTGTTATGATGGTGAAACAGTGTTGCAAGTTTTCAATAAGCAATAGCTTTGTTAGTATTAATGAGAAAAAGTTTCCCTAAACATAAAACTTAACCACGAAATTGATATTTTCTAAGTCAAAAGGGGCCATAATCTTGCAAAAAGCAGGATGGAGTTATGTTGTTGATTACAGGGTCAGCTTATGATGGTTGACAAGTGTTGCAAGTTTTTAAGCAAAAGCTATGAAGTTTAGGATAAAAGCTGACCTAACATAAAACTTAACCAAGTAAAAGATTTTCTAAGTCCAAAAGGGCAATAATTCTTGCAAAAAGCAAGATGGAGTTATGTTTCTTGATGTACATGGTCTGCTTATGATGGTTAACAAGTATTCCAAGTTTCAAAGCAATAGCTTTGATAGTTTAGGAGAAAAGTTGACCTAAACATAAAACTTAACCAAGAAATCTGATATTTTCTAAGTACAAAAGGGGCCATAAATCTTGCAAAAAGCAAGATGGAGTTATGTTTCTTCCTATACAGGGTCAGCTTATGATGGTGAACAAGTATTCCAAGTTTCAAAGCAATAGCTTTGATAGTTTAGGAGAAAAGCTGACCTAAACATAAAACTTAACCAGGCAACGCCGACGCCGACGCCGACAACCGCTCAAGTGATGACAATAACTCATCATTTTTTTTCAAAAAATCAGATGAGCTAAAAAATTATAACATTGTTATGTGCACTTTTATCACTCTATAATAGGCTATTATTTACCTTAACACCTGAATGTAATTAACATATTCATCAAATTTTTATCAATAAAATACATTTTTTTTACTGAAAATTGCCTTTTAGAGTAATTTTGATAATTAAACAACATAAAACACAGTATATCTACTGGCACATAGGATAAAAATACTGGGGGGCAAATGTCCATTCTAAAAATAAGAAGTGGGGGGCAAATGTCCTATCTGCCATTTCAACTGGGGGGCAAATGTCCGGTAGTATGTTTTTTCATTGGGGGGGCAAATGTCCTGGGGGGCAAATGTCCTACAATCAGAGAATACACATAGCTAAATTATAACATTTCATACAAATACTAAGCAAGGTAAGCTTGGTCTATAGAATGGCTGAAATTTAGCTAAATTTTGTACAGAGTTACATTAATCCATGGTATTCACTGTAAGATTGGTCAATCCACCAACAATATCAAAATATACAACAAATTTCTGTAGATTAGCATGGACAGTTGTTGGTCACAGACAAGAATCAGTTACCACTAACATAATATAACATAGAAAACCATTCCTACTGTTAAGAAAGTGCATGGAATTATAGACTTTTATCATCTTCTAGGTAGAGCAAAACAGCACTCCCTCCAGCACTGCTGGCTTGTGCAAAACTGAAACCTTCCCTCTTTAATCCAAATGGTAAATTATTCTCCTGTATGGTTTATTCCGTTTCATAATTAATGGACAAAATGTTTATATCAAGCAAACTTAGAAATTTCTCTGTTGTTGTACAATCTACATATGCTTTAATTATCATGTATCACTGTTAATTCTGTGAATAGTGTGTAAACAATGACAGAGTGAAAGAATTCTCAAGTGAACATAATCAGCATCTGAATTACTCAATACCCTCAACAACTTCAGTATTTTATTCAAGCTTTTGCGATCTCGAGTGATCAGTGTTTTAACAGTTAGTTACAACACCTTGCCTCATTTTCTACGGTAAATTTCCCTGCAATATCAACATATTCAAAAACATAAAAGTAGCATTTTCACGAACAAATGGTACACCTACAAAATGCTTAGTACAGGAATATCATTAATTACCTACAGTTCTGTACCTAAGAACTATTCAATACAGGTCAAAGATAGAGAATATTGTACACTGTCTTCAGCATTATGTCCTTGCTGAGAATTCTGCTTCAAGTTGTTGAATATTAGGGAGTAGCAATCTTAACACTCTGATCACAGCATTAATGCACAGCTGATTTTTTTTTCTTCAGAAAAATGATCTCATACAACAGATAATTCACATTCCATCCAATTAAGAACCACTACAGAATAGACAAAGTACACATGTATATAATTAAAGTAGCTACTTTTCAATGAACAAAGACCTGTCTATACGAAGTTTGCTTTAAAAATGGAATGTATAAATTCATTCCTGAAATGCTCAACAATCTCCAGTTTTAATTCACGACACAAAATATCTTTCAACCTTGCACAGCCTTACTGGTTATATCAAAATAAAGCACACATGTTTCCTGATATAAAGTCCACAGAGGTAAAACTGAAATTATGTTTATCCTTTTACCTGAAAATGGAGATTTGTGACACTTCCGAATTTAATTCAAAACAGTAGATGCTACTCTGTAACAACTTGCAATAAACTCCATTTATCAGCATTTATTAAATTCTGGGAAATAGAATTGTTAACATCAATGCTTTTACTTTAAGCCATTGTAAACTGATGCTGTATTCAACTTGTATTTATAGTAATGACGAAAATTGCATATTTCCAACTCTCTCAGGATACAACATACAAATTTCCATTCTTATATACAGGAGTACTTTCAACTGAGTCTTTGCATACCTTGGTTTTAATATATCCACATAACAACAGAATAAACACAGTGAATTTGTGCTGGTGCATCCTGGGGTGTGAAAATGATGTTTGTTTTGATAGCTGGTCTCCAAACAATGTTACTCCGCAACTTTTATACAAACACACATTCAACTTGTTCTATTATTGAATGTCATGCTGCTATTCCTCAATATATAAAGCCCAAATCACTCTGTTTTCACAGAAGCAATATCATCTTATATTCATTTAAACTTTTTAAATATTTGCACTTTCGATTTTATAGTGCACATATATTCTTGAACACTATATTTGTTTTGATCAATAAGATACGTTTGTATGTTGTCTTCTGCTTTTAGTTTGATGTTAGTAATTTATGTACCTTTTATAACTCTTTCAAGATTTTTTCACTTTGAGTGAAGTTTAGAATACTGACTTGGCTTAGATTAATAAATAAGCTCCCATCAGTTTTTTGACATATATTAAATGCACTGATTATTACACAAAGAACAGATTTACACTTTGAGTGTAGTTCTAATTCTTGACCGGCGTGTTGGCTTTGAAGGAGACATAGATTGGGAAATCATATCGTCCATTTCCGGGTACAGTGCTAAACCAGGAATGTTGAATAAAGAGGAAGCTGAAAGAGATAAAATCCAGTCATTAAATATGTTTAAAGTTTCGACACATTGTAAACATCATAGAACTTACAATAAAGTTATATAATCTTTATAAACTTTGTAAATGAATGTGAAATTGCCTATGTTTTCAACTTTCTTTTCTTTGCCGAAATTTTGTCTCTGAATATTTTTCATCAAGCTGAGTTACCTCTATCATTAATATGCTGAGCAAGCTCTATCAACACTATGCTGGCAAACTGAGCTTGCTCTATCAACACTATGCTGGCAAGCTGTGCTAGCTCTTTCAACAATATGCTTGCATGTTATGCTACCTCTATTAACACTATGCTGGCAAATTGAGCTTGCTCTATTGACAATATGCTGGCAAGCTGTGCTAGCTCTATTATCAATATGCTGGCAAGCTGAGCTTGCTCTATCAACAAAAATCTGGCAAGCTGTGCTAGCTCTATCAACACTATGCTGGCAAGCTGTGCTAGCTCTATCAACACTATGCTGGCAAGCTGTGCTAGCTCTTTCAACAATATGCTTGCATGTTATGCTACCTCTATTAACACTATGCTGGCAAATTGAGCTTGCTCTATCGACGATATGCTGGCAAGCTGAGCTAGCTCTATCAACAAAAATCTGGCAAGCTGTGCTAGCTCTATCAACACTATGCTGGCAAGCTGTGCTAGCTCTATCAACACTATGCTGGCAAGCTGTGCTAGCTCTTTCAACAATATGCTTGCATGTTATGCTACCTCTATTAACACTATGCTGGCAAATTGAGCTTGCTCTATCGACGATATGCTGGCAAGCTGTGCTAGCTCTACTATCAATAAGCTGGCAAGCTGTGCTAGCTCTATTATCGATATGCTGGCAAGCTGAGCTTGCTCTATCAACAAAAATCTGGCAAGCTGTGCTAGCTCTATCAACACTATGCTGGCAAGCTGTGCTAGCTCTTTCAACAATATGCTTGCATGTTATGCTACCTCTATTAACACTATGCTGGCAAATTGAGCTTGCTCTATCGACGATATGCTGGCAAGCTGTGCTAGCTCTACTATCAATATGCTTGCAAGCTGTGCTAGCTCTACTATCAATATGCTGGCAAGCTGAGCTTGCTCTATCAACAAAAATCTGGCAAGCTGTGCTAGCTCTATCAACACTATGCTGGCAAGCTGTGCCAGCTCTATCAACACTATGCTGGTGAGCTGTGCTAGCTCTTTCAACAATATGCTTGCATGTTATGCTACTTCTATCAACACTAAACTGGCAAACTGAGCTTGCTCTATCAACACTATGCTGGTGAGCTGTGCTAGCTCTTTCAACAATATGCTTGCATGTTATGCTACTTCTATCAACACTAAGCTGGCAAACTGAGCTTGCTCGATCGACAATATGCTGACAAGCTGTGCTAGCTCTATCAACACTATGCTGGCAAACTGAGCTTGCTCTATCAACACTATGCTGGTGAGCTGTGCTGGCAAACTGAGCTTGCTCTAACAACACTATGCTGGTGAGCTGTGCTAGCTCTATCAACACTATGCTGGCAAACTGAGCTTGCTCTATCAACACTATGCTGGTGAGCTGTGCTAGCTCTTTAAACAATATGCTTGCATGTTATGCTACTTCTATCAACACTAAGCTGGCAAACTGAGCTTGCTCTTTCAACAACATGCTGACAAGCTGTGCTAGCTCTATCAACACTATGCTGGCAAACTTAGCTTGCTCTATCAACACTATGCTGGTGAGCTGTGCTAGCTCTATCAACACTATGCTGGCAAACTGAGCTTGCTCTATCAACACTATGCTGGTGAGCTGTGCTAGCTCTTTCAACAATATGCTTGCATGTTATGCTACTTCTATCAACACTAAGCTGGCAAACTGAGCTTGCTCGATCGACAATATGCTGACAAGCTGTGCTAGCTCTATCAACACTATGCTGGCAAACTGAGCTTGCTCTATCAACACTATGCTGGTGAGCTGTGCTAGCTTTATCAACACTATGCTGGCAAACTGAGCTTGCTCTATCAATACTATGCTGGTGAGCTGTGCTAGCTCTTTCAACAATATGCTTGCATGTTATGCTACTTCTATCAACACTAAGCTGGCAAACTGAACTTGCGCGATCGACAATATGCTGACAAGCTGTGCTAGCTCTATCATCACAATGCTGGCAAACAGAGCTTGCATTATCAACACTATGCTGGTGAGCTGTGCTAGCTCTATCAACACTATGCTGGCAAACTGAGCTTGCTCTATCAACACTATGCTGGCAAGCTGTGCTAACTCTATCAACACTATGCTGGTGAGCTGTGCTAACTCTATCAGCACTTTGCTGGTGAGCTGTGCTTACTCTATCAACACTATGCTGGCAAACTGGGCTTGCTCTATCAACACTATGCTGGTGAGCTGTGCTAACTCTATCAGCACTTTGCTGGTGAGCTGTGATAACCCTATCAACACTATGCTGGCAAACTGAGCTTGCTCTATCAACACTATGCTGGTGAGCTGTGCTAACTCTATCAGCACTTTGCTGGTGAGCTGTGCTAGCTCTATCAACACTATGCTGGCAAACTGAGCTTGCTCTATCAACACTATGCTGGTGAGCTGTGCTAACTCTATCAACACTATGCTGGTGAGCTGTGCTAACTCTATCAGCACTATGCTGGTGAGCTGTGCTTACTCTATCAACACTATGCTGGCAAACTGGGCTTGCTCTATCAACACTATGCTGGTGAGCTGTGCTAACTTTATCAGCACTTTGCTGGTGAGCTGTGATAACCCTATCAAAACTATGCTGGCAAACTGAGCTTGCTCTATCAACACTATGCTGGTGAGCTGTGCTAACTCTATCAACACTATGCTGGTGAGCTGTGCTAACTCTATCAACACTATGCTGCTGAGCTGTGCTAACTCTATCAACACTATGCTGGTGAGCTGTGCTAGCTCTATCAACACTATGCTGGCTAGCTGTGCTAACTCTATCAACACTCTGCTGGTGAGCTGTGCTAGCTCTTTCAACACTATGCTAGCAAGCTATGCTACCTCTATCAACACTATGCTGGCAAACTGTGCTAGTTCTATTAACACTATGCTGGCAAGCTATGCTACCTCTATCAACACTATGCTGGCAAACTGAGCTTGCTCTATCAACACTATGCTGGTGAGCTGTGCTAGCTCTATTAACACTATGCTTGCAAACTGAGCTTGCTATATCAACACAATGCTGTTGAGCTGTGCTAGCTCTATCAACACAATGCTGGCAAGCTGTGCTAGCTCTATCAGCACTATGCTGGCAAACTGTGCTAGCTCTATTAACACTATGCTGGCAAGCTGTGCGAGCTCTTTCAACACTCTGCTGGCAAACTGGGCATGCTCTATCAACACAATGCTGGCAAGCTATGCTACCTCTATCAACACTATCCTGGCCAGATGAGCTTACTCTATCAACACTATGCTGGTGAGCTGTGCTAGCTCTATTAACACTATGCTGGCAAGCTGTGTGAGCTCTTTCAACAATATGCTGGCAAGCTGTGCTAGCTTTTTCAACAATATGCTGGCAAGCTGTGCTACCTCTATCAACACTATGCTGGCAAGCTGTGCTAACTCTTTCAACAATATCCTGGCAAGCTATGCTACCTCTAACAAACTATGCTAGCAAACTGAGCTTGCTCTATCAACACTATGCTGGCAAGCTTTGCTTGCTCTATCAACACTATGCTGGCAAGCTGTGCTAACTCTTTCAACAATATGCTGGCAAGCTATGCTACCTCTATCAAACTATGCTGGCAAACTGAGCTTGCTCTATCAACAATATGCTGGCAAGCTGTGCACTATGCTGGCAAACTGAGCTTGCTCTATCAACAATATGCTGGCAAGCTGTGCACTATGCTGGCAAGCTCTGTCAACACTATGCTGGCAAGCTTTGCTTGCTCTATCAACACTATGCTGGCAAGCTGTGCTAACTCTTTCAACAATATGCTGGCAAGCTATGCTACCTCTATCAAACTATATGCTGGCAAACTGAGCTTGCTCTACCAACACTATGCTGGCAAGCTGTGCTAACTCTATCAAGACTATGCTGGTGAGTTGTGCTAGCTTTATCAACACTATGCTGGCAAGCTGTGCTAACTCTATCAAGACTATGCTGGTGAGCTGCGCTAGCTTTATCAACACTATGCTGGCAAGCTGTGCTAGCTCTGTGCTAACTCTATCAACACTATGCTGGTGAGCTGTGCTAGCTTTATCAACACTATGCTGGCAAGCTGTGCTAACTCTATCAACAATATGCTGGCAAGCTGTGCACTATGCTGGCAAGCTCTATTAACACTATGCTGGTGAGCTGTGTTAGCTTTATCAACACTATGCTGGCTAGCTGTGCTAACTCTATCAACACTATGCTGGTGAGCTGTGCTAGCTTTATCAACACTATGCTGGCTAGCTGTGCTAACTCTATCAACACTATGCTGGTGAGCTGTGCTAGCTTTATCAACACTATGCTGGCTAGCTGTGCTAACTCTATCAACACTATGCTGGTGAGCTGTGCTAGCTCTATCGACACTATGCTGGCTAGCTGTGCTAACTCTATCAAGACTATGCTGGTGAGCTGTGTTAGCTTTATCAACACTATGCTGGCTAGCTGTGCTAACTCTATCAACACTATGCTGGTGAGCTGTGCTAACTCAACAATATGCTTGCATGTACCGCTAGCTCTACAAGTCTATGCTGGCAAACTGAACAAGCTCTTTCAACATTATGCTAGCAAGCTAAGTTACACTACAAGTAAATACTGTCTTTTATATTCTTACAGTTCAAAATGCAGCATTTCATCCTGCATACTTTATTAAAACAAATTTACAACTCTACAAAATTTGGCAAGTTCAGAGTATTTTGCCAAACAAAAACATCCGACAAGAAATCACAGTTGAAATTGTAGAAAAATAATCATTCCCCCCTTCCCTAAAAATCCCATACCTTCTGGTAAATCATGAATTTTTGGAGGTAAATCACAAAAATAGTCATGCCACATAGCGGCTTTAGCTGAGATTCTTTGCCTTGGATCCATCTGAAAAATATTTAAAACTGAACAGTAAATAAACAGTTCAGATCTTATGAATGTGAATTAGTAATAAAAGGCAAAAAAGACAGGTTTCCCTATGTATAGATCAAAGCAGTTACCTTAATTAGATTTAACTGTGGCCAATCAGTATTAAAGGGAATTCCGATAGTTTTTTATGCGCATCTTTCTGCGCAGCCGACACTTTCTATGGAAAACTGAACTGAAGTCAACATTTGTTGAAACATGTTACAGACAGTCTTAAATATGAGAAATCTTGAATGAAATAACATTTTTGATAAGTTTTATCAGTAATCAAATGTTGATACTGGTTTATGTTGTATTGACAAGTATCATGCCTGACAGGTATCTTGCTATTTTTGTGGTTGTGTTTTCAAATCGCATTTTGGTACAAAGACAGTGTTGTTCATATAATGTAAGATAATTGACTTAGTACTGATAAGACAATATCACCTTTCAGATTATTTAGTATTCAATTATAGAAAGAATTAAGAATTTTAAAAACTATTTTTTAACTTCTAGCAGATATACATGTAATCAATTTGGCCAGGTTCGCGCCATTTTCCTTCCGAACAGGTGTTGTATTCTAGCGGTCTTAACATAAATTTAGCCTGGTGGGCCCATACATTTTTAGCCATTTTTATGCTCACAATACAATTATCTATACACAAGAAAAACAGGAAAAAATTCTATGAAAGAATTTTTTCAAAATTTAAAAAAATATTCTTCACTATGGGTATTTTTCACTGAAAAAAGTTCACAAAAGTAAATATGAAACAATTTTTTTTTTCATTTGTACCCATTATTGTAAGGATAGAGTATTACAAATATGACTATGATATCAAATAAGTATATGATAAAATCTGTAAAAAGACAAAAACCTTATTGTGCTGTCTTGATGTATAGTTTGGTTGGTATTTATAAAAAAGCAGAAAATTGTGAAAATGTTGAAAAATCGCTAGCAGTTTCAGCAACAGTGGGTGTGTTCAAAACAATTTTCCACAAAAACAAGCCTGGTGACCTATTGTTTTTATTTGTTCATTGTTTTCAGCACAAATTTTCCTATCATATATGTGAATTTAAAAAAATTCTATGAAAGGAAAAAAACTATAGGAATTCTCTTTAAGATATATATTACTGTGGACTGTTAATGAAAATAATATATATAGTGGAGGTAATCTTTTGAGACACTAAAGAACTGGAGTAACTTGACATTCTGTTTTATTAAATATTGACGGCAACCTACCTCCAACAACTTCTTAAGAAGAAAGGGCAATTTCTAAACATCTTGTTTCTAAAAACACTGACAACAACAAACCACTAGAATTGTCCTATCAATATAGGGCATATGCTGAACATTTTGTTTAATGAAACACTGACAGCAATCTGCCTCTAGCAACTTTCTAGTTTATTCTAATAGTCAAAGTGTGTGTATGTGAAGAAAATAATGTAAGGACAGATGTCTTACCTGCAGTAAGTCACTGACTAGATCTTCTGCATGAGGAAGGTAGGCAAGTTTTGGGACTATCGTGGAAAGACTTTGTTTTGTATAACTGACAAATTTCTCTGCAAAATAAGTGATCATGAAGGTAGAAAAGTAGATGTACCAATCTTTCAAAACTATATGAAATTTTTCCTGAGGACAGAAGAAATAAAACTAAGATATAGCAAAATCATACGTCCTATTTTAAAGCCACTGATAGATCTGCTTCACACTGTAAGTTAGCAAGAAACAAGTGAATGAAGTATTGCCATGCAATACAAAGTCCCCTACTGGAAGGCATGTGTGACCTTGACCTTCGACCTAGGGACCAGGTTCTTGTGCATGACACTCCATCTCACAGTGGTGAACATTTGTGCCAAGTAATATTCAAATCCTGTTTTGCATGACAAAGTTATACACCAGACAGGAAAAATGTCCCATTGACCTTTGATCTCCAAGTGTGAACTTGACCTTTAAGCTAGGGTTCTAGGTGCTGCGCAGACATGTTGTCTCATCATGGGGAACATTTATGCCAAGTAATATTAAAGGTGGTCAATCACATTTAAGCAAAATTTAGTGACATTTTTTACTTTTTGTATATTCTGTTAGAGATTTATTTAAGAAACAAAAATACCCATTACTTAGAGTTAGATCCCTGTAAGAAATGTATACTTTATTGATTTTCATAAAAATTTGTAATTACTCCCCTTTAATATGAAAATATTTAAAATGCTTGGTATTTCTTTTTATTTCCATATAATTCCGAGTTTTACATTCGCATTGGATAGATAAACCAAATATTTAACAATCTGAATCAAAAGGTGGGTTTTAAAATGCATGTAGCTTCTGAATTTCATTTTTTTCCATTCTATCTTGGTTGCGCAACCAAGATAGGCAAAGGGAGGTAATAATAATTTTTCAAACTTGCATTTCTAATGAATTTTAATGCAATTATTTTACGAATATAATACAATATATCGGTTAGTTATATATTTTCTTAGGTAAAGTATGTTTATCACATTTATACTTATGATAAAATAACTCGATCTTGGTTGGGCAACTGCAATAGGAAAACCAATTATTAAAAATATCTCCAGTGAAAACCTAACTTTTATTAAGCGCTAACTGAACATAAATGAGTGTAAAGGATCAGATGTTAAAGTTTAAAACAAATCCGTTACTTAGCCAAAATCTGATTATCAATCTTTAAAATCCCTTGATGGATGACAAGAGTTCTGGAACGGACAAGAAAAAAAACCTTTTGACCTTTGACCTCCTATTGTGACCTTGACCTTTGAGCTAGGGGTCCAGGTTTTGCGCATGACACGTTGTCTCATCATGGGGAATATTTGTGCCAAGTAATATTAAAATATCTTCATGGATGGCAGAGTTATGGACCGGACAAGAAACAGACCCTGTTCATGCCATGTTAACATTTGACTGCCAAGTGTGACCTTGACCTTTGAGCCAGGGGTCTGAAAGTTGTGCATGACACATCGTCTAATTATGAGGTACATTTGTGCCAAGTAATATTAAAATCCCTTCATGGATGGCAAAGTTATGGACCGGACAGGAAAAAAGCCCTGTTGACCTTTGACCTCCAATTGTGACCTTGACCTTTAAGCTAGGGGTCCAGGTTTTGAGCATGACACGTCATCTCATCATGGGGAACATTTGTGCCAAGTAATATTAAAATCCCTTGATGAATGAGAGTTAAGGACCGGACACGAAATTACGGACGGACGGAAGGAAGGAATGACGGACGGAAAAGCGCATTCCTATAGTCCCCAAAACTGGTTTTCAACCAGTAGGGGACTAAAAAAGGTCATGAAATAGTTTTATGAGTTTGAAAGTTTAGAGAAAATGCACTTACTCTCATCAAACTGTGGATATTTGGAGACACCACACCAGGTGCTCTCTGAAGGTGTACCCAGTATCTGAAATAATAAATGGCAATGACATCAATCCCTCCGTGCCAATTATACCCAATATCCCAAGTGGTTGTAGTACTAAAGAAAAAAAATTGTCTTAAGAAATAAATCACCAACTTTACGAATGACCATAAAAAATCTTGGAAGCTTATTTACTTACTCGGAAAATCTGGTCCAACTGATCATAGGCATCTTTCATGCCAGGGAATGTTGCCATACCCGATAACATTTCTGTAAATATACAACCTACACCCCTGAAATATAAAATAGTAAATTCCTATCAATATATGTGATGTAAAAATACAACCAACATACCTGAAACATAGAAAAGTAAAATATGTAATGTGAAACATAAGAAAGTACTTTCCTATTAATATGTAATGTGAAACATAAGAAAGTACTTTCCTATTAATATGTAATGTGAAACATAAGAAAGTACTTTCCTATTAATATGTAATGTTAACCTTTGAAATATAAGAAAGTAGACTCCTATTAATATGTAATGCAAACACATATCTTACAACCCTGAATATACTATGTAAAAATACAACCTACTCTTATGAAATATAACAATATACTCCTACAATCATAGTATGACACAAATCGAGGGCTGAGCGCGAAACTATTGTATCTTGTTCTTTATTTATATACAGTTACAATAGTTTCGCGCTCAGTCCACGAAATATAGCTTACCACATACGAAGGGTTTAAGAAAACTAAGACATTTGCTAAACAATAAAAGTTCCCTACCAGAAGAGGGCATTTCTCATATATGTTGCCATTTTTAAACTAAAACTAAACTGCATACAAACTGATACCAGCATATTTTGAAAATATCCTACCATCTATAAGTCAGACTTCATGAACAAATTTCTTATACTTTGAAAGTTAACAAAGGATCTATCTTTTGCGGCTATGGATGGACAGACAAACAGACATACAGCCAGACAGACAGACAAATGGATGGATAAAGGGACATAATACAATGATCTGCTTATTCTACATATTGCTTTCTATCTATTCCTAAGTTTCATGAAACAAGAGGGTCATTGACAAGGCTTCAAGTGTGTTTGTATAAGTACAGAGTTACGTTTTTTCCATGTTAGCCTATATTATATACATGTCATACACACTTTTGAACCTAGGGCAATAATTTGAACAATTACGGTAGACATTACAAATCTGATATCACACGCCAAATATCAAGGCTCTAGCTATTATTGATTCAGAGAAGAAGATTTTCAAGGTTTCTAATATAAAAGCCTATAGTAAGTACATGTCAGATACAGGGGTGTGGCCATTTTTTTTTTACCTTAGGGCAACATTATGGACAAGTATGGTAAAAGTGATCATGCCCCCTGGCAGCCTTGTTTTTTCTGACGAATCAGAATAATTTGAACAATCTTGGTAGAGGGTCACACTAGAACCATTTGTGTAAAATTATTTTAAATATACATATAGGGAAAAGTGACCATGCCCTCTGGCGGCCATGTTTTTTGACGAATCAAAATAATTTGAAAAATTTTTTTAGAGGGTCACAAAAGGACCATTTGTGTAAAATTATTTCAAAATCGGGCCAGCAGTTTCACATAAGAAGATTTTTAAAGTTTCCACTATATACAAATAGGGAAAAGTGACCACACCCTCTGACGGCCATGTTTTTTGACAAATCAAAATAATCTGAACAATCTTGGTAGAGGGTCACATAAGAACCATTTGTGTAAAATTATTCTAAAATCGGGCAAGCAGTTTCACATAAGAAAATTTTTAAAGTTTCCACTATATACATATAGGAAAAGTGACCACGCCCTCTGGCGGCCATGTTTGACGAATCAAAATAATTTGAACAAGTTTGGTAGAGGGTCACACAAGGACCATTTGTGTAAAATTATTCTAAAATCGGGCAAGCAGTTTCACACAGGAAGGTTTTCAAAGTTTCCACACTATATACATATAGGGAAAAGTAACCACGACCTCTGGCAGCCATGTTTTTTGACGAATCAAAATAATTTGAACAATCTTGGCAGAGGGTCACACAAGGACCATTTGTGTAAAGTTATTATAAAATTGGGCAAGCAGTTTCACACCAGGAGATTTTTTTTTCACGAATCAGTATGATTTGAACAAATCTGGTAGGTGACATCGGGACCATTTGTGTGAAATTATTTCAAAATCGGACCATCAATTTAGAAGGAAATGTCGTTTTAAGATTTTTCTATTTTTAGCTCTGTCTATGTGCAGCCATGCGGAACAGTTTAAACAAATTTGGTAGAGGACCACCCAAGCAACATCTAGGCCAAGTTTCATCAAAATCCATTCAGTGGTTTTGGAGGAGATGTCGATTAAACACAATTGTTGACGACGGAAGACTTGACGCACACACAACGGATAGTGTGATCATAATACCTCAACATGAGCACTTTGTGCTGAGGTGAGCAAAAAATTTATTGTACTTTTGTAAGTGATGGCCAGACAGATGAGGGACAAACCATAAGTCCCCTCTGCTGAAACAATGGCAGAAGACTAATGAAATAAACTATTACCATAACACAGTAATAGAAGTATTGCGATCTAGAGAGGCATGAAGGCATTATTACAGAAATGAAGCTTATGCATACAGTGAAACCACTGCAATACCAATAAGACCTTTTTAACAAGAGCTGTCACAGGAGTGACGAATTATAGCCCAACAATACGGCCTTGTCACAGAAATAAGCCAAAGTCAAAATCAAACCTCAAAATCAATAGGGGTCATCTGTTGGTCATGATCAACCTCCTTATCAAGTTTCATGATCCTAGGCCCAAGCGTTCTCAAGTTATCGTCCGGAAACTGTTTAACTGTTCCGGGTCAGTGACCTTGACATTTGACCTACTGACCTCAAAATCAATAGGGGTCATCTGCTGGTCATGGTCATCTGCTGGTCATGGTCATCTGCTGGTCATGATCACCCTCCCTAACAACTTTCATGATCCTAGGCCCAAGCGTTCTCAAGTTATCTTCCAGAAACGGTTTAACTATTCTGGGTCACTGTGATCTTGACCTTTGACCTACTGTCCTAAAAATCAATAGGGGTCATCTGCTGGTCATGATCAACCTCCCTATCAACTTTCATGATCCTAGGCCCAAGCATTCTGAAGTTCACATCTAGAAACCGTTACTCTTCCGGGTCATTGCAACCTTGACCTTTGACCTACTGACCTCAAAGTCGAACTTGACCTGTATTTTACGATGTTACATCTGTGTACCAAAAATTATTTAAATCTGTAAAGCCTTTAATGAGTTATTGTCCAGAAACCATAAAAACCAATGGACCGACTGACAGACAGACCGATTGACAAGCTCACTCCTATATACCCCCTCAAACTTCGTTTGTGGGGGTGTAAAAAATCATGTCACACACATGTACATTAAATGAGGATCATGTGTATAAAGTTTTATTTGAATCCCTTCAAAGTATAAAACTGAAACAAACATCCTCTACATATTCAAAAATTTAAAACCTTTTAAAGAGTGGGGTGTGGGTGTGGCAGGGATGCTGGTGAGGATTTAAATATGAGTAGATATCAAGGCATGAACAATCAAGCATTACAGTTTATTTAAGTCAAGGGATGTAGATTTCTCCTGAACTATAGAAATATTGCTGACTGCCTACTGATAGATGAACAAGAGGGCCAAGACGGCCCTAGGTCGCTCACCTGAGAAACACACCATAATACACCATAACAGTGTAAACATGTTTGACCTAGTGATTTCATGGAAAAAAAATATTCTGACCAATTATCATTAAAATTGGAGCAAAAACAAGTATTTTCTTTGATTTGACCTAGTGACCTAGTTTTTGACCCCAGATGACCCATATTCAAACATGATCTAGATTTCATCAAGGCTATCATTCTGACCAAATTTCATGAAGATCAATTGAAAAATACAGCCTCTATTGCATACACAAGGGTTTTCTTTGATTTGACCTAATGACCTAGTTTTTGAACCCAGATGACCCATATTCGAACTTGACCTAGATTTTATCAAGGCTATTATTCTGACAAAATTTCATGAAGATCAGTTGAAAAATCACATACACGAGGTTTTTTCTTTGATTTAACCTAGTGACCTACTTTTTCACTTTTTCATGTGGGGAAGTTGGCAGTTACTTGCGGAGAACAGGTTTGTACTGGTACAGAATCCAGGAACACTGGTTAGGTTAACTGCCTGCCGTTAAATGACTGAAATACTGTTAAAAAACGGCATTAAACCCAAAGCAAAGCAAACCAATATTCAATTTCTACCTAGATTTCATCAAGACAATCATTCCGACTTACTTTCAGGAAGATCAATTGAAAAAAAAAAACAGCCTCTATCGCATACACAATGTTTTCCTTTGATTTGACCTAGTGTCCTACTTTTTGAACCCAGATGACCCATATTCGAACTTGACCTAGATTTCATCAAGGCAATCATTCTGACCAAATTTCATGAAGATCAATTGAAAAATACAGCCTCTATTGCATACACAAGATTTTTCCTTGATTTGACCTAGTGACCTAGTTTTTGACCCCAGATGACCCATTTTCGAACTCGGCCTAGATTTCATCAAGGTAATCATTTTGACCAAAATTCATGAAGATTAATTGAAAAATACAGCCTCTATCTCATACACACGGTTTTTCTTTGATTTGACCTAGTGACCTCATTTTTAACCCAAGATAACCCATATTCAAATTTGACCTAGATTTCATCAAGGCAATCATTCTGACTTAATTTCATAAGATCAATTGAAAAATATAGCCTCTATCGCATACACAAAGTTTTTCTTTGATTTGACCTAAGGCCACACCAAATTGATGTCTTGTTCTTCGGATTTTTTTCAAAAATATTTGGGGCGAGCGAGCGAAAAAAAAAAAAAAAAATTTTTTTTCAAATCATCATTTATTGATGCGAGCGAAGAGCGATGAAATAAAAAAAAAGTAATTATTGCTTGGGTCATGTTTAACACCAAATAAAGTGTATTTCCATCTATATTGTATGAGAAGCCGAAACAATCTTAATTTTGGTTCAGCAAAAATGTGTACAAAATAACCTTATCGGCTGATGTTCAAACAACAGTTTCGGAGAATAGACTTTTCACTGAAATGGGACTTGGACGTAGTAAGTTAGGAGTCCGAAAATACATTTATTACTGGATATTTTATTGTGTTCCTCAGTGTAAAAGGCACATGTGGCAATTAGTGGCTGAATGTTTGTCCCATACACACTTTCAATGGGTCTTCTTTATTAGTATACTTAAGTGGACATGAGAATATTGCCAGGAGTTTCATGTTTGATAATTATCTTTTGAGTTAGGGTACCTGGTTAGAACTTTATTCAAACTAATTTGACTTGATCCTCGGAATATTGGTGTCGGTTAGGTTGGCCGACAGAAATATAAAACAATCATTAATGTGACCGTCAAATTATTTGGTCTAGTTTGAATTTTTTTATCACGTGTTTGCATTTGCAGGGGACATCAATCATTATACATTGAAAATGCAGTTTGTTTTAAACATAATTACTAACAATTGTGATATTACTTATTTTTTTCTTCTCTGACCCCCAGTACTTCAAAGGAAAAGACTCTCAATACTTCAAAGAAAAAAAAAAGTTTTTACAAGCTGATATTCACTTTTGCTCTTCCATTTCGCCATTTCTTTGGTGTCTTTCCTTTATATTAATTGTGGTATTTTTCTGGCAGTCCCATATGAATTTGATCGTTGTCCAATTATAATTTACAGACAACAAATCTCAAACATGTGATACGCCAGATTTTTCAACATCTGGACAGCGTTGTTAGTGAATGTCATTTTTCGTAGTTTTATGTGATTATTCCCAATGTTGAGCTTTAGCTGCTGTAATTTCTACTCAGCTCCCAATTCATTTACAATACTTGTTATCACTACCAACTTATTCCAAAGATTATTGTCTGTTAACTAGTATATTTTTTCTAATTTAATTTTACACAATTTATTTCATGCAGGCTGCCATTTTTCATGCATCTGCTCACATTGATGAAACAAAACCACTACCATACAGTTAAACTTGTATTGACAGTAGCAAATATGGACGGTCGGCGGGTAAAATGAAAATAAATGTACTGAAAATGACTTTATTTTTATTTCGTTTTGTCAAAAAATAGGGTCTGCACTCCCGTAAACTAGAAAATTAAAAAATCCTGGCCTAAATTACAAGCTAGGTGCGTTTAAACTTCGGAATTTCCACCTTTTTTTCGTTCCTACTGATTTCGACCCAGCGCAAAAAATACGCCAGGTGCGGGCGGTCAAAAAAAATTAAAATATTTTTTTTTTCATTTCCCGTCAAATTGGTGCGGGAAATCCGACGAACAGGTAATCAATTTGGTGTGGCCTAATGACCTACTTTTTGACCCAAGATGACCCATATTCGAATTTGACCTAGATTACATCAAGGCAACCGTTCTGACCAAAATTCATGAAGATTAATTGAAAAATACAGCCTCTATCACATACACAAGGTTTTTCTTAGATTTGACCTAGTGACCCTAGTTTTTGACCCCAGATGACCCATTTTCGAACTCGGCCTAGATTTCATCAAGGTAATCATTCTGATCAAAATTCATGATGATTAATTGAAAAATATAGTCTCTATCGCATACACAAGGTTTTTCTTTTATTTGACCTAGTGACCTAGTTTTTGACCCCAGATGACCCATTTTCGAACTTGACCTAGATTTCATCAAGGTAATCATTCTGATCAAAATTCATGAAGATTAATTGAAAAATACAGCCTCTATCGCATACACAAGGTTTTTCTTTGATTTGACCTAGTGACCTAGTTTTTGACCCCAGATGACCCATTTTCGAACTCGGCCTAAATTTCATCAAGGTAATCATTCTGACAAAATTTCATGAAGATCAGTTGAACAAAAATATAGCCTCTATCACATACACAAGCTAAATGTTGACGGACAGACAGACGACAGAAAGACGGACGACGGACATAGAGTGATCAGAAAAACTCACCTGAGCATTGCTCAGGTGAGCTAAAAATACAAGAATATAGTCAACTAAAATGTTCAAGACAACATAATGCTTACCACATGTCAAGGGATGTTGAATAATTTGTAGAACCAAGCAGTACATCTGGTGGTCTATACCACAACGTGACAACTTCATGGGAATATGTATGACTAGGTATTGATTTGGCACGTGCTAAACCTGAAAACAATATTAAAATGTTACCAGAAAATATCAAAGGCTGATCATAATAGCTGAATCTGTTCTTTCATAGATATTTTAACTTAAGGAGGTAGGTTACCTTGTTACCAGGGTAAATTCAAATTAGTTGAACCACAGCAATTTTTTGTATTTCATGTAATGTTTTAACAGCTACAATCTCAATTTCGTTTATCTCTGTCCCTTCAAGTAAAATTTTTATCCAGCTTTGAAGAACATGACCCTCAAAAGGTATTTTATATTGAAAGAAGGAGGAAAATACGGATATTTAACACTTTTCATTGTATTGTGGTTTCATTGTTATCTGTAGAAGTCTTCATAATTGATAATTTTACTAGTATGCACATTAGCTTTCTAAATTAAGCTTAAAATGTATATGTCGCAGGGCTCGTGTTTCCATGGTATCGCATTTTCTCTCATTTTTTAAACACATATGTATGAAAACAGGTTTTTCGACGGCTTCAGTGTCATTCTGTTAAAGACCAACATGAAATATTTGGGTAATATTATTAGCGAAATACCAAGCACTTTACATGGTACCCTACTTTTCTTAAAGTTTAAAGTAACCATGGCCACAGAGATGTTTGAAATCGCTTATATCTTGCTTTTTGTCGTGATTTCTTATAAAAGATATAAAATAAAATTATCTTTCTTGTTAATGTAGCTTTAAAACATATTATTTCTAACGTAAGTAATATTTTCGTGTTATTTGCATTTATTTAAACAAATCTTACAGCTTTAAATACTTACAGCAGTACCCCTAGTCTGACATATTTTATGGAAGAGTTGTTATGCATGCTGCTATTATTCTCATGGATATTGTTGAAATGCAAATAGAAAGCTGAAGTTGTGTTCCTTAAATAGACCAGTGTCAACGCTTTTGAATTTTACGTTTAGATATATAGGTCACGGGCTTCATTTCCATGGCAACATCATTTTAATTCAAGAAACCACAGTTTTCTACTGAAATTTGAACAATTTTAGAACTTCAATTTAGTATATAGGTAACAAATTATCAACAGAAACTGAAAAATAGGTATAATAAATTAAACTGCCCTATTCTTATTTGTGAATGGCCGTAATCAGTAACCTTTCATCCAACCATATTTCCAATAACATTGGTTACCGTCATCCATTTTCTTACATTGCGCCTAACATTTCAATATAACTACATAAAAGAAGCAAAATATTGATCATTATTCAGAGCGAAAGATTAGTAAAATATATTTCAGCAAATTATGGCTGCTAAAAATAATTCAAATAAAGAAAATGCACAGAATTACACACTTTCAAAATATACCAAATAATTTTTGCGCGGTGATTGACACGTAATGCCATGACGTCATTTTTTGGCAACAATGTTTTGAAGCGTTTCTGCAGCAATTTATTCATTATTTCTGCATTATTAAACCCTGAAGCATCAGATTGGAGACAGGTTCATGATTTGTTTCAGAAGAATGGATATACAAACACATAGGTTTGTTGTAAGCGTCGTTGTAAACCGTCACGTTAGCTTCCGGTTGGGCATGCCCACACACAAATATTAAGGTAACCTACCTCCTTAAAATTTAAAGTATAGAATTATGGTAAAACTAATTAAACATGCCAGATATTTTGGAAGCATAGTGGAAACATCCCATATACCTCTAGCTCTGGTCGAGGTGCTGCACTATCTTTAAGCCTAAATTGAACGTATTTCCCCATGATTCTCAGAAGATCAGAACTAATACCAACATTGAGTGAAAAACGCCATCACAACCATGATCAACATGGAAAAAATACCACACCTAAAAAGACAACAATGGCAACAACTTACCAAAGTCCGCTAACTTCAGCTCTCCAATTTCACTTATTAGTAGATTCTGGGGTTTGAGATCCCTGTAAAACAAAACATCAACAAAATATAGTAACATTTGTACAGTTCCCTTGCATTAGTATTTAGTTTTAAGGTTTCTATATCTTAAACTTCTGTTTAGAGACTGTTTGTTTATCTTTTACTGCATTTCATGTCTACTAAGATGGTAAATTGTTGCCGTATTTTGGGCCAAATTTCAGCCCTATTTCCCTCTCTTTTCCCCCAATTTTTCACAAAATTTTCCCTAAAAAGTATGAAAACCATACCATTTAAAATACAAGACAATGCTTTTAAGTTATTTTCCTTTCAACCTATAAATAAACTAGAGCTATCACTAAAGGTGATGAATGTACCCCCCGCATGCACTGACACAGTACATTGCAATTTGACGCACACAAGATTGCATAATTATGTGGACTGTATGTATATAGACTGTATGTATACAGTATAGTAACAAAAAACAAAGTCCCATAACTATGCAGAATATTTATCTAAAAGAATGTAACATGCACCATGCACAACTAGGGTTGGTACTGATCACTTGTGTGAAGTTTCATTAAATTGTGTGCAAGGGTTTGGTAGATTAGGCACGCACAAGATTGCATATGCAGACTGTACGTACATAGTATGTTAACAAGAAACAAAGTCCCATAACTTTTTGTCGCTGAAAGAACCTAACATGCCCCATGCACAACTACTGTTGTTACTGATCACTTGTGTGAAGTTTCATTAAATTGTGTCAAGGGGATGAGGAGAGATGGTGCGCACAAGATTGTGTCTATGTATATAGTATAGTAACAAAAAAAAACAAAGTCCCATAACTCTGCAAATTTTTTTTCTGAAATAATCTAACATGCCCCATGCACAACTACTGTTGTTACTGATCACTTGTGTGAAGTTTCATTAAATTTTGTCAAGGGGATGAGGAGAGATGGTGCGCACAAGATTGTGTCTATGTATATAGCATAGTAACAAAAAAACAAAGTCCCATAACTCTGCGAATTTTTTTTCTAAAAGAACCTAACATGCCCCATGCACAACTACTGTTGGTACTGATCACTTGTGTGAAGTTTCATTAAATTGTGTCAAGGGGATGAGGAGAGATGGTGCGCACAAGATTGTGTCTATGTATATAGTATAGTAACAAAAAAACAAAGTTCCATAACTCTGCAATTTTTTTTTCTAAAAGAACCTTACATGCCCCATGCACAACTACTGTTGGTACTGATCACTTGTGTGAAGTTTCATTAAATTCTGTCAAGGGGATAAGGAGAGATGGTGCGCACAAGATTGCGTCTACGGACAGACCGACAGACAACCTGAAACCAGTATACCCCCCCCCTTACAACTTTGTTGTCGGAGGGTACAATAATATTGTTTTATTGCAACATAATTTTTCCCTACTTCAGTAGGTAAAATGTGATTTTCTTTTCCTAATGGGCCCTGCCATCATTCCCCCAAAACCTGAAAGAAAAACATTGCCTGAAACTAACATGAGTCACTCATGTATTCTGTCTACATATATTTCTCACTTGACAGAAAACTAAACATAACACCCATAATGTACGAATTGACAGTCTGAGCCTCTAAAACACTCCCTACTTACTGAACCTAGATTTACTGGAAACGTTTAATTCCTACTCACAGAGCCTGGACTGACTGTAATCCCTTCATACTAAATCAAGACTTGCTGGAATTCGTACTCCCTCAGCCTGGATGTACTTGAATCCATTACTCCCACTATTTACCAGAAATATTTAATTCCTACACACTGAGTCTGGACTACTACTGTAAATGGTTACTCCCTACAAACTGACCCTAGATTTACTATAAACAGTTGCTCTCCTCTGACTGGACCTGAAAAGACTGGAAACAGTAGTTACTCCCTACTCACTGAACCTAGATTTACTGGAAAGAGGTACTGCCTACTCACTGAGCCTAGATTTACTGGAAACAGGTACTGCCTACTCACTGAGCCTGGATTTACTGGAAACAGGTACTGTCTACTCACTGAGCCTGGATTTACTGGAAACAGGTACTGCCTACTCACTGAACCTGGATTTACTGGAAACAGGTACTGCCTACTCACTGAACCTAGATTTACTGGAAACAGGTACTGCCTACTCACTGAACCTAGATTTACTGGAAACAGGTACTGCCTACTCACTGAGCCTGGATTTACTGGAAACAGGTACTCCCTACTCACTGAACCTAGATTTACTGGAAACAGGTACTGCCTACTCACTGAACCTAGATTTACTGGGAACAGGTACTGCCTATTCACTGAGCCTAGATTTACTGGAAACAGGTACTGCCTACTCACTGAGCCTGGATTTACTGGAAACAGGTACTGCCTACTCACTGAGCCTGGATTTACTGGAAACAGGTACTGCCTACTCACTGAGCCTGGATTTACTGGAAACAGGTACTGCCTACTCACTGAGCCTGGATTCACAGGGAAGAGTTGCTCTGTACTATCTGAATCCAGGTTAAAAACATTTACACTATCTACACTCGCTTTGATAAGGTTTGGAGACTCAAACATTGTTGCAAAAAAATTAAACTTTGACTTACCTATGTAAAATTCTTCTATGGTGACAGTAGGCTAAACCTCTGAGTAATTGGAACAAAAATAACTGAAACAAATATGAAATTCATGACAGCAGTACTATTTTTTGAATATGTAACTGAATACAAAGACATTTTCTCAAAATTCTTTAAGACTGTAACAGTAGTTAGTTACATGACTGTATTCCTAAACTTATTACTTATTAGCAAATAACTAGCAACTTGGAGCTGGTAACTAAAACCTTACAAAGAACCACTATACTAGATGAATAAATCGTAAATGCTTTACAGACTCATTAAAAATGTATAGATGTCCTAGTATGTAGCAACAATTGTTCAGAACACATCTTGCATGCGTTAGAACACACCTTGTTTATGACAGGCTAGACTTGTGTAAAGATAAATTCTGAATGTGTTAGGCTACGATGTGCTAGGATAGATATTGTTATTGTCTGAATAGACCATGCATATGTGATGACGACAGTGTCTGGGTTAAGATAAACTTTAAATATCTAACAAGAGCTGTAGGAGGACAGCAACGCTCGACTATTTCGATGCTGGATAGTGAAACTGGGCACATCTGAGGAAACTGGAGCTGTCACTGGAGTGTTTAAGGACTCCAATGGTGGATGAAGATATTGCACAATAGCTCGAGTCCGTGTCAAAAATATAATTAAGAGAGGTAAAAATAAAGTGTATCAAAACACTATATATTAAGTATAATTCTAAGCAAACTAGAAATGTCTCCATGGGACACAGATGCTCCCACTACATGACAAAGGACACAAATTTTTGCCTAGGTCAGTGGCCATAACTCCGACAATACTGAATGAATCCGAGCTACGCGCGACACAACATTAAAATGACCAATTTTTAACTAAGTCAGGGGCCATAACTCCTACACGACTGAATGAATCCGGACGCAAAACCCCAGGTGCACAACTGCACATGCTGACTAACATTCCTGAAAACTTTGGTGACTCTAGGTCAAATACTTTTAGAGCTACGCGCAACACAACATTAAAATGACCGATTTTTTACTAAGTCAGGGGCCATAACTCCTACACAACTGAATGAATCTGGATGCAAAACCCCAGGTGCACAACTACACATGCTGACCAACATTCCTGTAAAGTTTTGTGACTCTACATCAAATACTTTTGGAGCTACGCATGACACAACATTAAAATGACCAATTTTTACAAAGTCAGGGGCCATAACTCCTACATGACTGAATGAATCCGGATGCAAAACCTCAGGTGCACAACTGCACATGCTGACCAACATTCCTGTAAACTTTGGTGACTCTAGGTCAAATACTTTTGGAGCTACGCGCGACACAACATTTAAACGATCAATTTTTAACTATGTCAGGGGCCTTAACTCCTACATGACTAAGTGAATTTGGACGCAAAACCCCAGGTGCACAACTGCACATGCTGACCAACATTCCTGTAAACTTTGGTGACTCTAGGTCAAATACTTTTAGAGCTACGCGCAACACAACATCAAAATGACCAATTTTTTACTAAGTCAGGGGCCATAACTCCTACACAACTGAATGAATCCGGACGCAAAACCCCAGGTGCACAACTACACATGCTGACCAACATTCCTGTAATGTTTTGTGACTCTACGTCAAATACTTTTGGAGCTAGGCGTGACACAACATTAAAATGACCAATTTTTACAAAGTCAGAGGCCATAACTCCTACATGACGGAATGAATCTGGACGCGAAACCCCAGGTGCACAACTACACATGCTGACCAACATTCCTGTAAAGTTTTGTGACTACGTCAAATACTTTTGGAGCTACGCGCGACACAACATTCTCGGAAGGACAGATGGACAAGGGCAAATCTATATGCTTCCCCCCCCCCCAAAGTGGGGACATAAAAAGGCATAATTCATAAAACATTAGTGCAAGTTTTATGAACCTTGTGTCATATGATGTGGGTGACAATGTGGAACAACTACTTCAAGTTTGAATCAAATCAATTTCGTAATAACTGAGATATAGTGAAAATGCATCAAAATTAACCTTAAATTCTAAGTAAAAGGGGGCATAATTCATGAAAAGTTGGTGCCAGAGTTATGCACATTGTGTCACATGATGTGGGTGATAAGGTGGAACAACTATTTTAAGTTTTAATAAAATCCATTTAGTAATAACTAAGATATAGTGAAAGTGCATCAAAACTTTAACCTGATATTCTAAGTAAAAGGGGAGACAATTCATTAAATACTGGTACCAGAGTTATGGGCCTTGTGTCATATGATGTGGGAGATGATGTGGAACAACTACTTTTCAGTTCAAATCAAATCCATTTAGGAATAACTGAGATAGAGTGAAAGTGCATCAAAACTTTAACCTGAAATTCTGAGTAAAAAGGGAGGATAATTCATGAAATATTGGTGTGAGAGTTACAGACCTTGTGCCATATGATGTGGGTGATGATGAGGAATAACTATTTTAAATCCATCAAGTAATTACAGAGATAAGGAGCAAAAAAAGAGAAAGGAAGGACGCCGACGCCAGGGTGAGTAGGATAGCTCTCCATATACTTTGTATAGTCAAGCTAAAAATGTACTTTTACATTGTGCAACAACAAACTTTGTGTTGAGATAGACCTTGAATGTGTTAGAATATACACTGTTTGGGTTAAGACAGACCTTGAATGTGTTAGAATACAGGCTTTCAAGCACTATTTGGCAAAAGATTAGGGCTATTTTTGCCAGCAATAATGGCTAAATTTGGAAAATTAGGGACACATGAACAAAAATTAGGAACTCTTTGATATAAAATGTTGATAATTACCTTTGTTTTAATTATTATAGAGAAAACCTGCTACAACCTGAATAGACAATGCCTGGGTTAAGATAGACCTTGAATGTGTTAGAATGTGTTAGAATAGACATTACCCTGGTACTGTTTACATGAAATATTTCAATACTTACTTTTACATTAAATGTATTTAAGCCACCAGGATGCTTCTCCAAATACTGACTTAAATCTGTATTCTGGAAAAATAGAAATATTAATTGAAACATTACAGAGATTGTTTGAAGTAATATATACAAAGTATAAGTTATTTGCATGCAGCTTTGATATTATGCTTCAAACTGAAAGTAAACTTCTTTGCAGAATAAACAGCTATAGCACTTTTTTGCATGTTAAGTATCTATATATATATATACACATTTCATGCATGCTGTATATTAATTACGTATTCATAATTATCAATATTTATATAAAATTTCTATTTGTATCTTCCAAGCATTTCTGTGAATAACTGCATCTTGAATATCTACTAATAACTTTCTTGTAACATATATGTAAACTATAAGTTCTTCAAGTATTCGAAGTTTGAATC
Source organism: Mercenaria mercenaria (assembly GCF_021730395.1). Taxonomy (NCBI): domain Eukaryota; kingdom Metazoa; phylum Mollusca; class Bivalvia; order Venerida; family Veneridae; genus Mercenaria; species Mercenaria mercenaria. The sequence goes on from NC_069378.1 coordinate 39,671,033, forward strand.
AAATCCATTCAGTAATAACTTTGAAAGAGTGAAAGTATATCATAACTTTAACCTGAAATTCTAAGTAAAAAGGGGGGATAATTCATGAAATATCTGTGCAAGAGTTATGTCCCTTGTGTCACATGATGCGAGTGATGATGTTGAACAACTATTTTAAGTTTGAATCAAATTCTTTTAGTAATAAATGAGATAGAGTGAAAGTGCATCAAAACTTTAACCAGAAATTCTAAGTAAATGGGGGGATAATTCATTAAACATTAGTACCAGAATCATGGAACTTGTGTCATATAATGTGGGAGATGATGTGGAACAACTACTTGCAGTTTGAGTCAAATCCATCTAGTAATAACTGGGATAGAGAGAAAGTGCATCAAAACTTTAACCTGAAATTCTAAGTAAAAAGGGGGGATAATTCATGAAATACTGGTGTGAGAGTTATGGCCCTTAAGCCATATGATGTGGGTGATGATGAGAAATAACTATTGTAAGTTTGAAACTAATCTATTAAGTAATTACAGAGATAAAGAGAAAGTGCATCAAAACTTTAACCAAAATGCGGACGCAGACGCCGGGTCGAGGAGGACAGCTCTCCATACTTCGTATAGTCGAGCTATAAATGCTATTTTCTCCCATCCTATAGTTGCAATCTATATAAATGATTCTAAACTATTACCTCAGTTTTAGCAGAGTACATCACCTGTATATATGACCTTTTTTAATTTAACTACTACAAAATGTTGAATTTTCTACTTACTACAAATTCAAAGACAAAAGTGAGGGTTTCTTTAGTGTGGATGATATCATGTAATGTGACGATGTTGGCATGCTTAAGACCTTTCAGTAGAGAAGCTGAAATAAAAACTACATTGTTACTATAGAAATGCTGAAATAAAAGCTATACTGTTGCTATACAAATGCTGAAATAAATAACTACATTTTTGCTAAAATTAGATACAAAGTTAATCAAAGCATTATTATGTTAACATGATTTATTTTAAAGTTTGCAAATACATGCAAATTCTTGATTAAGATGCTTTGTCTTGTATATTCAAAAAATTACACCAAATAAACATTTCTCTCTAGAACACTTCATTACTGGTCATAGCAAAATGTCGTCAACCATTTCCAATCTACAAAAATATGCTGACACTTGTTTATACATTGATTATACATACATATTTTTGTTACAATTTCATGTAACATCAATTGTAGAGTAAGTTAAAACAACCATTATAAAGAAAAGTGTGACTAAATACAAAAATATATAGACGTCCTTGAAATGTTACAACTATACGTGTCACAGGACTGCAAGGATTCACAGCACAGGACTTTGGTCGAAGTCCTCTAGTTGTATCTTAAATTCTACCCCCTTTTTCTCCATAATAGAATAATTTGCAGTTTATCTTCGATTTAAAGTCCCTCTATAAAGAGAATTTCAAATCAAATGATTTATGATGTCTGAGATATGGAAAATTCAATATTTCACTGCTCCATTAATATCTAAAATTCCTGGCAAACTGACAAACATGACAGATTTATGACATAAGCATAAACAGTTACATGTACATGTTTCAAACACAAAGTAGAGTAATTAAGTGTAAGATGTCACATTTCCCAGTATTTTCACACGGTGGAATACATTATAAAACTACAAAAAAAAACCCTTAACCACATTTCTTCTAAACTTAACTGCCTATATTCTTTTTAGTTTCATTTTAAGTCAGCTTTTTCAAACCTTTATTTATATATTTTAAAATGACAGACAAGACACTTGCAGCAATATTTTCTTTATGTTTGCATTTTGTTTTAGGTGTAAAAAAAAAATTGTTTGTTTCCGGTATCCCAACCTACCCTAAATTTTTGGCCCGACCCTAAATGTTTTTATGGCCTTGGAGATTATTGTTTTCAACATTTTAACAAAAAGATGCAAAACTGCACTTTTTATGCTTTAAACATGGTCAGTGATGTTAGAAATCATCTAACTGATGCTCTAAAGGCACAACCCCCTTATTTGTATTCATTTTTTGACACAAAAATAATTTCCGAAAAGTCATAAAAAAAAATTCCAAATTTTTTTTTTCCAATTACCTGCCCTAATTTTTTTTAACATGTTCCATTGAAGTATTCTATAACTGAACACCTTATATTTGTTTTAATCATTCCCATTCAAGGTTCTCTATTTTTGATTATAGCAGCCCTCAGTGAAGTCAACTATTTGAATCAACTTCAGAATGGGTTTTTCTTATTTTCAACCTCTGAATGCAGTAGACTGGCAACCCGTGTGCAGTAGATGCAAAAGGAGAACCCAGCTACGGAGAACATTTTGTATAATATCTCAAATAAAGAAAAGCGTTACCTTCCCTGATTGCAGTAAATGGGACACCCTCCTCGGGCTGAATACGGATTTCTTTTAATGCTACAACCTGGTCTGTTAAACTGGAAAAATAAAAGCAACATGTATCTGTATCCCTGTTAATCTGTGTGGAAAAAGACAAATTATTATGATTGTGGAACTACTAGTATCTGATATTTATTGTGCTTATTTGCCAAACCATCTGATAGAACAACAGTTTGCAGAAATCACATTATATAAATGTTTTTAAGGAAAGCTATAATTGCTATATGGTTCTTGGCAAGGCAAACATAAATCTTTCTAAGCAAAACTACATGGTTCTTGGCACTTGGCAGGGCCAACATTATTAATCTTTATAATAAAACCTATATGGTTCTGGGCAGGGCCAAAATAAATCTTTCTTTGGAAAACTGTTTATTGTGGGCACGGCCAACTTTAAGGAAAACTATATTTGTTTTGTTTGTTTTGGGATTAACGCCGTTTTTCAACAGTATTTCAGTCATGTAACGGCGGGCAGTTAACCTAACCAGTGTTCCTGGATTCTGTACCAGTACAAACCTGTTCTCCGCAAGTAACTGCCAACTTCCCCACATGAATCAGAGGTGGAGGACTAATGATTTCAGACACAATGTCGTTTATCAAATAGTCACGGAGAACATACGCCCCGCCCGAGGATCGAACTCACGACCCCGCGATCCGTAGACCGACGCTCTACCTGCTGAGCTAAGCGGGCGGGCCGGAAAACTATATAGTTCTGGGTAGGATAACTAAATGGTTCTTGTCAAAGCCAACACTAATCTTTTTTATAAGGAAAACTATATGGTTCTTGACAGGGCAAACATGATTTTTTTTAAAAGCCCTGCTCCGCAGCTATTCAAATTCTATTGTGTGTATGCAACCCTTGATTAAAATAGGCAACAGTTAACGGCCACGTGCCACCCTTTAGCACGCAAAACCACACGTATTTTATATAGAATTTTATACAAAACAGACTCTATTTTGACAGGCGTCACTGTTCATAGTCAGGATTATCATGCTTTTTCAGTGACAATTTAAGGTTAAAAGGTAGGACTGGAGCAGTTCTTCACAGCCAAAATAAATCTTTCTAAGGAAAACTGAATGCTTCTGGGCTGGGCCAACATCAACCTTTTTTTATAGTTGTGGGCAGGACCAACAATAACAATTTTAAGGAAAACAACTTTGTTCTGGGCAAGGCCAACATTAATCTTTTTTTGAAGGAAAACACTATGTTTCTGGGCACGGCCAACATGAATCTTTTAAAGGAAAACACTATGTTTCTGGGCATGGCCAACATGAATCTTTTAAAGGAAAACACTATGTTTCTGGGCACGGCCAACATGAATCTTTTTAAGGAAAACACTATGTTTCTGGGCACGGCCAACATGAATCTTTTTAAGGAAAACACTATGTTTTGGGCCGGCCCAACCTTTTGGGCACGGCCAACATGAATCTTTTAAAGGAAAACACTATGTTTCTGGGCACGGCCATCATGAATCTTTTAAAGGAAAACACTATGTTTCTGGGCACGGCCAACATGAATCTTTTAAAGGAAAACACTATGTTTCTGGGCACGGCCAACATGAATCTTTTAAAGGAAAACACTATGTTTCTGGGCATGGCCATATCATTGAATCTTTTTTGAAGGAAAACACTATGTTTCTGGGCACGGCCAACATAATCTTTTAAAGGAAAACACTTATGTTTCTGGGCACGGGCCATCATGAATCTTTTAAAGGAAAACACTATGTTTCTGGGCACGGCCAACATGAATCTTTTAAGGAAAACACTATGTTTCTGGGCACGGCCAACATGAATCTTTTAAAGGAAAACACTATTGTTTCTGGGCACGGCCAACATAATCTTTTAAAGGAAAACATTATGTTTCTGGGAAAACACTATGTTTCTGGGCACGGCCAACATTAATCTTTTAAAGGAAAACATTATGTTTCTGGGAAAACACTATGTTTCTGGGCACGGCCAACATGAATCTTTTAAAGGAAAACACTATGTTTCTGGGCACGGCCAACATGAATCTTTTAAAGGAAAACACTATGTTTCTGGGCACGGCCAACATTAATCTTTTAAAGGAAAACATTATGTTTCTGGGCACGGCCAACATGAATCTTTTAAAGGAAAACACTATGTTTCTGGGCACGGCCAACATTAATCTTTTAAAGGAAAACATTATGTTTCTGGGCACGGCCAACAATAATCTTTTCTAAGGAAAACACTATGTTTCTGGGCTGGCCAACATTAATCATTTTAAGGAAAACATTATGTTTCTGGGCACGGCCAACATTAATCTTTTTTAGGAAAACACTATAATTCTGGGCGGGGTCAACATTTATCTTTTTAAGGAAAACATTGTTTCTGGGCAAGGCCAACATTAATCCTTTTTTAGGAAAACACTATGTGTCTCGGCAGGGCCAACATTTATCTTTTTAAGAAAAACATTGTTTCTGGGCACAGCCAACATTAACCCTTTGTTTTAGGAAAACACTATGTTTTTGGGCAGGGCCAACATCAATCCTTCTTTGAATTATTAGCCACAAACTGTGTTTGAACAATGTTCAGGCCTGTAAGCTTATGATAAAATTCAGTTTCATGTCACTACTAGACCTATTTTTTCTAAAGCTTCAAAAAAGACAAGATTCTATCAAAGCAACTGTCAAACTATTTCGACACTAACTACTGTAGATGAAGAAGTTGCCAGACATATTTCCAACTTGATGTAAAAATGTATTTCATTACAACAGTTAACATATCTTACTGATTAGAGAGAACTAAATTACTGTGTATGAAATTATGTTAAATCACACAGCAAGCAGAAAACATACATGTGATTTATTAAAGGTTCCACCCAATTCTTTCACAAAACTGACATAAAGAATGATGAAGAGTTCCTGTCAACTGTTTCTTGCCTTCAAACTGTCATAAATCACTTTACTGTTACATTTTCATCAATACTCTCTAAAACTGGTACAATGAAAAATTCAAAAACATTTTATCTTAGGCTTTTTTTCCCCAAACAGATATAATGGTCAAACTGACCCCATGTTGTACATGATTGTCTGTCAGGTAAGGAGATCACCAACTAACTACATATTATGTTTAAACCATTGTTAGAACCTTGCAAAACTGATTTGAGGATATGCCTACTGATAAGGGTTTAATCTCAGATTTATCGACTGCAGTATCTGGGCAAGGGATTTGTGCTCTCAAATGTATAAAACAGACTTTATAAGCCCCTTTGCAGTAAATATTGAATGGATAACTTATCTCTCTCTTTCAATTAAAAGGAAAACTGATTTATACCGGTAGGATGCAAGGAACTATTTGCCAGTATAGTCTTTAAAGGTCCAATACTAAGGAAAGTGAACATTTTAATTTCTTTTAAAAAGCACAGAAACTATTTCATTTTATTGGAAAATGAAAGTTGGTATGTAGAAATTCGAAATAAATCGCAGGATATGTACAATTATTTTTCTATGAAGTATGAAGAAAGTTAAAAAGACCTGGGGGGTCATTCTGTCGATTCATTGAAATTTCAACATAATACACATACATTTCTTTGAGTTCCAAAGACCTTCTGTAAATTTTGACCTGCCAATCTTCATTATTTAGTGTCTTGCAGAAGTCTTTGCACTGGCTATGAAAAAAATTGCCAACTCACTTTCCCTTAGTAATGGAACTTTAATGAAATGTGAAATCATCAATATTAATTGGAAGCAGTTTTTGTGTGTTAGTCCATGAAATTAAATGATCTAATGAACAATTAATGTTCCCATTCATTTTGTATTCAAAATCTGAAATCAACACAATCTTATCCCCAAAGCTATTATGGCCCGACCCATCAAATTTTGTATGCATGAAATTTAATGGTTTCACTCTAATACATTCTAGGACCCCTTTATTTTAAAAGTTTTCGATTTTAACCTAAATTTATTGTCTGCAAAAAAGCTGGCAACTTTGCCAGAACTCATAATTATTCTTTCAGTATATTAGTCAAACTGCCATTAGGAAAAGCTGTCTTGTATTAGTCAAACTGCCATTAGGAAAAGCTGTCTTGCTTGGAATTTGAAAATCAATTAACACTGCCTTTAGCAGTTCAAAATTCCACACAGCCTGGAAGGGATTACAGGCTTACCTTACTTATTAAAGTTAAGAAGTGAGATTCTTTAATGATAAATATCAAATTTTTTATATCCTTTCCGCAGCCTTAACGTACTAAAACGTATTAGCGTCTGATGGCCCTTTCACGCTTCCATAGAAAGAACATTTATTACACGAAACTTATTTTGAAAATATTTCTGAAATGTCTAGGTTTGCAGCTCTCAAATACGGTTATATCTTACATCTGAGGCATATACTGACACTCTCAGACAACATCAAAAATGACAATTTGAGCGATTTGATGAAGTTCCGAAATTATCACTGTACCCTTGGTCCGTTACGGACCCCTGTGGGATTTGTGTTTATCCGGAGCTCAAATACTTTTTCATAGATTAAAAGCTGACATGCTGTACTAAAGCCCAGGTAATTTCAATCCGTGATAAAGTGCTGAAAATTGGCTCCCCAATAGCAAAAAAAAAAAAAAATCTCAAGTTTAGCATTTCTACTTTCATTTTATTTACTTCCGGAAATAGCTGAAGGTCAAGTGACGTCATTTTCTTTGTTGTCAAAAACATACATATACCTGGCGAGGTTGCATAAATATGTGCTGGCCGTCCTAAGGTTATACACTTCTTTTCGAAAGAACTTCTAGCAGGCCTTAAAACCATTATTTCCCTCAATGATTTATCAATTTTGCTGAACCGTCAGCAACAGACAGTGTCAACTAGTTAAACTGCCTAAAACTCGTCACTGACTTAGGTATTTTGTTTCTCCAAGCAAGGTTGTAATTAAATAAGTTAACTTACAAGATTTATTGAAACTGTCTAGCAGCAGCAATTTCAGTGCTTCTAGACAAACATGGATCAATTCTACAATGAATTCTTCACAGTAAAATGTTTCTTCTTTTGTTTTACTGCAGTTCTACAAGGCTTACTATTAACTCGCATGGTACCTTTAACCATAACATATTTAATTTGTATGGAATCCCTCATCACAGCATGTAGTCTCTTCCGATACTTAGACAATCTATAAATCTGAAAGATGTTGGACACAATCAGACCTATTACTTCAGTAAGACTGTATTTCACTAATACTAATCAACTGATGCCCTTATATACAGTTGCATATAAACCTACACCATGCTGCTCTAATACTGACCTACTGATGCCCTTTTATACACTTGCACATGAACCTACACCATGCTGCGCTAATACTGACCTACTGATGCCCTTATATACACTTGCATATGAACCTACACCATGCTGCGCTAATACTGACCTACTGATGCCCTTATATACACTTGCATATGAACCTACACCATGCTGCGCTAATACTGACCTACTGATGCCCTTATATACAGCTGCATATGAACCTACACCATACTGCTCTAATACTGACCTACTGATGCCCTTATATACAGTAACATAATTATGATCCTTCTCCAAGCTACTTTAATACTGACCTACTGATGCCCTTATATACAGTTGCATACGATTCTTCCCCAAGCTGTTCTAATACTGACCTACTGATGCCCTTATATACAGTTACATAATTATGATCCTTCTCCAAGCTACTTTAATACTGACCTACTGATGCCCTTATATACAGTTGCATATGAACCTTCTCCAAGCTGTTCTAATACTGACCTACTGATGCCCTTATATACAGTTACATATGAACCTTCTCCAAGCTGTTCTAATACTGACCTACTGATGTCCTCAAATACAGTTACATATGATCCTTCCCCAAGCTGTTCTAATACTGACCTACTGACACCTTTATATACAGTTACATATAAACCTTCTCCAAGCTACTCTAATACTGACTTACTGATGCCCTTATATACAGTTACATACGATTCTTCCCCAAGCTGTTCTAATACTGACCTATTGATGTCCTTATATACAGTTGCAAAATTATGATCCTTCTCCAAGCTGCTCTAATACTTACTTACTGATGCCTTTATATACAGTTGCATACGATCCTTCCCAAGCTGTTCTAATACTGACCTACAACCTATGACTTCAGCTGTTAATACGACTACTGATGCCTTACGTTAATTACCTTCTCCAAGCTGTTCTAATACTGACCTACTGATGTCCTTATATACAGTTACATATGAGCCTTCTCCAAGCTGCTCGAATACTGACCTACTGATGTCCTTATATACAGTTACATATGAGCCTTCTCCAAGCTGTTCTAATACTTATCTACTGATGTCCTTATATACAGTTACATATGAACCTTCTCTAAGCTGTTCTAATACTTATCTACTGATGTCCTTATATACAGTTACATATGAACCTTCTCCAAGCTGCTTTAATACTGACCTACGGATGTCCTTATATACAGTTACATATGAACCTTCTCCAAGCTGTTCTAATACTGACCTACTGATGTCCTTATATACAGTTACATATGAACCTTCTCCAAGCTGTTCTAATACTGACCTACTGATGTCCTTAAATACAGTTACATATGAACCTTCTCCAAGCTGTTCTAATACTGACCTACTGATGTCCTTATATACAGTTACATATGAACCTTCTCCAAGCTGTTCTAATACTGATCTATCTGATGTCCTTATATACAGTTGCATATGAACCTTCTCCAAGCTGTCTAATACTGACTATGATGTCCTTAAATACAGTTGCATATGAACCTTCTCCAAGCTGCTCTAATACTGATCTATTGATGCCCTTATATACACTTGCATATGAACCTTCTCCAAGCTGTTCTAATACTGACCTACTGATGTCCTTATATACAGTTACATATGAACCTTCTCCAAGCTGTTCTAATACTGACTACTGATGTCCTTAAATACAGTTACATATGAACCTTCTCCAAGCTGTCTAATACTGACCTACTGATGTCTTAATACATTCATATGAACCTTCTCAAGTGTCTAATTGACTACTGATGTCCTTAATACAGTCATATGAACCTCTCCAAGCTGCCCTAATACTGACCTACTGATGCCCTTATATACAGTTACATATGAACCTTCTCCAAGCTGTTCTAATACTGATCTACTGATGTCCTTAAATACAGTTACATATGAACCTTCTCCAAGCTGCTCTAATACTGACCTACTGATGTCCTTATATACAGTTGCATATGATCCTTCTCCAAGTCCTAGCACTATCCTCTTAATGCTGAGCGCCAAGCGAGGAAGCTACTAGTCCCATTTTTTACATCTTTGGTATGACGCGATCAGGGATTGAACCAATGACCTCCCGCACTCGAAGTGGATGCTCTATCACTAGGCTACCAAGGCAGTTACTCTAATACTGACCTACCGATGCCCTTATATACAGTTACATATGAACCTTCTCCAAGCTGTTCTAATACTGACCTACTGATGCCCTTATATACAGTTACATATGAACCTTCTCTAAGCTGTTCTAATACTGACCTACCGATGCCCTTATATACAGTTACATATGAACCTTCTCCAAGCTGTTCTAATACTGACCTACTGATGTCCTTATATACAGTTACATATGAACCTTCTCCAAGCTGTTCTTATACTGACCTACTGATGTCCTTATATACAGTTACATATGAACCTTCTCCAAGCTGTTCTAATACTGACCTACTGATGTCCTTATATACAGTTACATATGAACATTCTCCAAGCTGCTCGAATACTGACCTACTGATGCCCTTATATACAGTTACATATGGACCTTTTCCAAACTGTTCTAATACTGACCTACTGATGCCCTTATATACAGTTGCATATGATCCTTCTCCAAGCTGCTCCAACTTTTGATATGATTCTGCCCTACCAAACTGACCATTCCCCTGCAAATATCAATGTATTTTATCACTTTATATTAACAAGAGTGTTGTGAAATTTAGCCATCAAAGTAAAAAAAAACACCAAAAAACAAACAAACAAACAAACAAAGTTATTAGTAAAACATATGATGGCCTGTTCCAAACAGCTGCATATTTAGTTTTGTATGTTGTGCCACTGACCTTTGACCTACAGACTTCAATATCAGCCAGAGTCATATACAAATTTAGCAATTACCATATGCAGTTTGACAAACAGAGGCTAATGTTTTCTTCAGTTATTAAGCAAAAACCATTATCAGTGGCCAAGAGCTCTTAGAACACGAAATGCCCTCCATGATGCATTCAGTAATTGCACAATGAACAGAAATTACTTGATCATTGTTTACAAAAGTTCTACTGTTCTGGGTAAATGTGACCTTGACTTCTGACCTACTGACCTTAAAGTAAATAGAGGTCATCTGCTGGTCATGATCAACCTACCTATTAAGTTTCATGACCCTAGGCCCCAAGTGCTTTTGAGTTATCATCCTGAAACCATTTAACTGTTCTGGGTCACAGTAACCTTGACCTTTGACCTACTGACCTCAACATCAATAGGGGTCATCTACTGATCATGATCAACATCCCCATCAAGTTTCGTTATCTTAGGCCCAAGCGTTCTCAAGTTATCATCCAGAAACCGTTTAACTGTCCCGGGTCACTGTGACCTTTGACCTACTGACCACAAATCAATAAGGGTCATCTGTTGGTCATGACCAACCTCACTATCAATTTTCATGATCCTAGGCCCAAGCGTTCTTGAGTTATCATTCAGAAACCGTTTAACTGTTCAGGGTCACTGTGACCTTGACCTTTGACCTACTGACCTTAAAATCAATAGAGGTCATCTGCTGGTCATGATCAACCTTCCACTCAATTTTCATGATCCTAGGCTTAAGTGTTCTTCAGTTATCATCCGGCACCCGTTTAACTGTTCTTGGTCATTGTGACCTTGACCTCTGACCTACTGATCTCAAAATCAATAGGGGTCATCTGCTGAATATGACCAATCTCCCTATCAACTTTCATGATCCTAGGCCTAAGCGTTCTTGAGTTATCATCCAGAAACAGATTGGTCTACATACCGACCGACTGACAGACCGACCGACATCTGCAAAACACTCTTCGAAGGGGGGCATAATAAGGATCATCTTCTGAACACAGGAATTCATCTCTTAAAGTTTGAAGGCAGTAGGCCAAAAGGTGTGTGTGTGTGCTCGGGTTTAACGTCTTTTTCAACAATTTTTCAGTCATATAAACGACGGTGTCTACTTGTAGCAGTGAGCACAATGCCCAACTTTTTAGTGCTGCCTCAATGGAATATCACGCCGTAGACACGTGACATGATACCCCACCCAGTCACATTATACTGACACCGGGCTGACCAGTCCTAGCACTACCCTCTTAATACTGAGCGCCAAGCGAGAAAGTAACTAGTACCATTTTTTACGTCTTTGGTATGGCGCGGCGGGTGATCAAACCCACGACCTCCCGCACTTGAAGCGGACGCTCTACCACTAGGCTACAGAGGCGGTAAGTAGGCCAAAGGTTTCTTCACTTGAATGGAAACCGATTTTCAGTAGTTGGGTCACTAACCTTGACCTCTGACCTACTGACCCCCAAACAATAGGGATCAGCTATTAACCATAGGCAGTCATCCTATGAAGTCTGACAACTGTAGGCCAAAGCATTCTTTAGTTACTAAGTGAAAACTTCTTTCCGTCTCAAGGTCACTGTGAGCTTGATTCTGACCTACTGAACCTTAAAACAACAGGAGTCAACTACTGACCACAGGAAATTATCCTATGAAATTTGACCATGTTGAGATCAAGCATTCTATAGTCACTGATCAGAATGATCTTCCCCCTGGTGGACAAAACAAATGACAGACTGATAGAGTAAAAAATAATTATACCCCTCTTCTTTCAAAGGCGAGGGGTGGGGGCGTAAAAAGAGCATAGTATTGTTATTTTCCATAACTTTGACTAATTTAACAACTTCTGTAATACTGGTGTGAACGTTTTTTTTTTTTTTGGGATACCTGTCATACTCGCAAATTTTAAAAAAGAGATTAGGGCTATAGCTTTTGGGATACTTGTATGAACTAGTCTTCAGGGATACTTTTATCTTATTAAATTTGACCAAGATCTATATAGGTAAATAAATCATTCAACAACACTGGATTTTCATCATTTTGAGTTAAGTGCCATAATTTCATGGGATACTTATCCAACATGACCTAGTTATAACAGTGATAACTCCCCTTAATTTGTCATCAAAATTAACATTCCATAATAGATTCTACTGTTATTCAAACAATGAGACCCATGAAGTATACTACCAGGGTCAGTATCCTCTATATTTATTGACAATTTACTAATCATTTATCTATTCTCTCAAATCTCTTGCAGGTCCTAAGACGTTAAGCAAGATTATAGATGCAATGCTTCAATGTAAGGGATGTTTCATATGTAATGTTATTGACCTCTATATCACTGTGTTACATGTAGAACACAAAATCTTTACACCACTATAAATGTCTATTCAGCACCGACATAACAATACTATATACATGGATATACATAAATGAAAGCTTTCTCAAATCTTACTGAATTTGTATCCAATACTTATGCAAAAATGGTACTAGGAAGAAGCAGTGCGAATGCAAATGAATATATATAAATACATAAAGAGCCGCTGTCTGCTTGGGGTATGTGCCACAGAGATCTATCAGGATTTGTGTAATGCATATGGACAAGAATGAAGTGTCGTATGACAGTAACAATGTCGGTGAAGAAATTTAAATGTGGGAATGACACAAATCAGGGTGGCCTTCCGGTGCAATGTCTCAAACTATCATGAAGAATGTTGTTGACAGTGAAATCACAGTTTACAGTCTGTCTAACAGTAGGGATCATTGGTGTAACACATGCAAGTGTTAAGAACAAAAGGAAATACTTCAAAGGTATGAAATGAAAACAATGACAATTTTATCAGTAAGATGTGTTTCTGAGATCCGATAACATTACATATGATACACCCTTAGTACATTATTTTTAGTAATGACCACTTTGCATGCAGTAATTACCCCATAACTGGAAGCGCGTTTCTGAGCAAATGTTTGATGATATCTGTGCCCCTCAGATCTTGGTCTGCCCAACCTCTGATCATCTGTTCCAGTAAACTGGGCGTCATCTAACATATCACCTGCCGAATGGTGCCTCTTCACAGTCGTATGGGTATTAGCTGCAAATATATCATACATTTTTATTCATTCAGAAAATTTACTCCTTTACTAATTGCTAATCCCGCCTAAACTTTACAAATGCCTCTGTTCAATTGCTGAAAAATGGAAGTAAACTAGACGTGTGTCCATAGCCCCCAACTCCTGTCACTGTACATGGTTTCATGACTTAAGGTGAAACATTTTTTAAGATGTTTGCACAAACTTTCAAGAACTTAATGGGTATAAAATCCCAAAGGGAACACCCAGTGCAAACTTTATAGGTATAAAACAATCCTCTAATGTTTGATGACTGTAAGTCAAGTACATTTTGACATACATGCGGAACAAACTTTTGTTTTTGACAACAACTCTGGTCTCGCAAAGTGAAAAAAAAACAAAAACAAAACAAGTGCACAAATTCCAAAAATTTTGCGGGGCAAAAACGGCAAAACTCAAAAAGGTACTGCAAAATAATAATTAATGAAAGTCTCAAAATTATTTGCCTGTCCACTTCAAATTGATAATGCCTTCCATGGATGAAAACTATGACAGGAGTAGAGTACTCAAGATACATATGTAAATAAAATATTATTAATCCCCAAAATGAAGCATAACTCAAAAAATAATACTTGGACAAAATCCCAACGTCATGTTGATACTGTACATCAAGTTTCATCTTACAAGAAACTGTAGATAGTGAATACAGATGAAAGAGCGACAATGGATGGATGGATGGATGCATGAGATGGATGGATCTAAGATGCTAAAGGATTCTCCATTTACTGATCAGAAAATGTTTTGACCGGGCACTGCTTCATCAACATTAACCTTGTTTATTCATTACATATTATCCTGGAGAAGAGATGTTTTAAATCTTATTCAGTTGTAATGAGTAATATCAGACATAATGAGCTTGTTGAGGATCTACAAAGGAAGCCGATGCCACACCAACACCTGGCAGTAACTCCACAGAATTTCATCACAGTGAACTAAACCTTAGTCTCATTGAATACTGATGATTTCAAAATAAGTAATGTACATAAATAATGAAAATAGTTCATCAATATTATATGCACAGTTATCTTCAACACCAACAAATGTATCATAATTAAATTATCTGCTCTACCAGAATGCTATTCAATTTATCTCCAATTCTCTGAAACAAGTAATTCTATTACCAAGAAACTATTCACTAAATCACAAATATTTGAACTTTTTGTTCCTCAAAATCCATCCAAGAATACTGTAACTTTTCTCCAACAAGACCTGATTCATTATAAAGACATTATCACTCCTGGTGTTTACTGTAGACAAGACATTTTCCGAAAAAAAAGCTGCTTTCCTTCATAAATAGGGAATTTGCATAGACAGCCTATATATAGAACAAAGTTAGAGTCATAACAAAATCTAGAGCTCATTCCTTCACAACAATATGAGAGATTCCAGCATAAAATTCTAGAACCAGCCACACGAGAGGAAATTATCCACAGGTTTTGGTTTGTGATACAACCGATTGTCACTTCCGTAGAAAAAATATTGTAATTATGTCTCTTATAGGTCGTAATCAATCCACTGTCTGTAACATGGGTCACAACCAATCCAATGTCTGTTAATACATGGGAAGTGTTTATGCATACTTGCTGCTTTAACGTCTTTAGGAAACTGTGCTCTGAATTTTACATCTTTGGCCAGCGTCAGTCTTAGAAATATCTTTGATTCCTCTCTTATGACCCATGCCATTTAAGACTGTGTAGGTAGACAGGTAAATAGAGAAAATACATTTTTATACAATTCTTCCTTGTTTAATACACTTTTGATTAGGCACAGATGTTAAACTATAAAATAACTAGAAGATGCTTTAGTAGAAAAGCAAATGTCTCCCCCAATGCATAGTTGTATAAGCAAGAAGTCAACAGGGGACAGGTGCAGAAGTCAAATAGACACTGATGGTTGGCTAGGATAGGGATAGGGATCATCTACTTGGCATGTCAAATCATCCCACTAAGTTTCAACATTCTGGGCCTAATAGTTCTCAAGTTATGAATTGGAAACTGTTTTCTATGTTCAGCCCCTGTGACCTTTGATTGAGTGACCCCAAAATCAGTAGGGGTCATCTACTCTGCATGTGCAATCATCCTATTAAGTTTCAACATTCTGGGTCAAGTGGTTCTCAAGTTACTGACTGGAAAGCGTTTTAGATGTTCAGCCCCCTGTGAGCTTGACCTTTCATGGAGTGACACCAAAAATAATAGGGGTCATCTACTCTGTAAGTTCTATCATCGTATGAAATCTGAAGGTTCTAGGTCAAATGGTTCTCAAGTTTTTGACTGGAAATGGATTTCTATGTTCTGTCCGCTGCGACCTTGACCTTTAATAGAGTGATAGGGGTCATCTGCTCTGCATGTCAAATCATCCTATGAAGTTTAAACATTCTGAGTCAAGTGGTTATAAAGTTATTGATCGGAAATGGTCTTTCATGTTCAGGGTCCTGTGACCTTGACCTTTAACATCCTTGGTCAAGTGGTTCTCAAGTTATTGATCGGAAATGGATTTCCATGTTCGGGCCCCTGTGACCTTAACCTTTAACAGAGTGACCCTAAAATCAACAGGGGTCATCTACTCTGCATGTCCAATCATCCTATTAAGTTTCAACATTCTAGGTCAGGTGGTTCTCAAGTTATTTTCCGGAAATGATTTTACATGACCAGGCCCCTTTGACCTTGACCATTAATAGACTGACCCAAAAAATCAATAGGGGTCATCTACTCTGCATGTTCAATCATCCTATGAAGTTTCAACATTCTGGGTCAAGTGGTTCTCTAGTTATTGACTGGAAATGGTTTTCAATGTTCAGGCCCCTGTGACCTTGACCTTTGACGGAGTGACCCTAAAAATAACAGGGGTCATCTACTCCAGCAGCCCTACAACCCTATAAAGTTTGAAGGTTCTAGATCAAATGGTTCTCCAGTTATTGATCTGAAATGAAGTGTGACGTACGGACAGACGGACAGGGTAAAAACAAATTGCCTCCTCCAGAGGGAGACATAATTACTTTGAAATCGGACAATGCATGTCAAAGTTATGGACCGGACACGAAGACCACATTATCAGTATATATGTAGTGAAAATTGGCTAAGTTCAACCAAGGCCTGTGACCTTGACCTTTGAGCTAGTGCAATGGTTTTGCGCAAGACATATCATCTATCTATGCTTATCATTTGTGTGAAATTATTCTGAAATCAGACCATGCATGTCAAAGTTATGACCCGGACACGAACACCACCCTTTCCCAAACACAAATGCACAAACACACACGGACAGGGGTAACACTATATGCCCCCTCTCCCCCATCCCCCCCACCCCCACCCCCATTTTATGGTGAGGGCATAAAAACAGCACGAAATCAATCTCCCTCACATTAGGGCAGACATCCTAATGCAACTGCCAGCTAGATGACTTGCATTTGTAATATAAATTTACAACAGATATCATGATTATGCAAAACTCAATGTGTAGAAAATCAATCTCATTTGTTAGGTAATTTTCTTAAATATTCTCAATCTTAAATCAAATGTCACATCTTATGAACAGGAGATCTTTCAATGATCAAATTTGTGGTTAAAAACCACATCTAAAGAAAGTTTTACCTAAATCAATGAAATAAAAGTATTTTATACTTTACTTGTTCTGTCTTGTACTGTGCAAACTGTAATATTCCTAGTCCAAATAATAGGCTGTTTAGTGACAGTATGATAACTTCTGACATTATGTTAGAGGGAAGGCAACTATAAAATACCAGATCATAAGATAAGATTTCCAGATCAGCTGAAGAAGTAAGGCTATAATATTCCTTGAACATCAACAGCCCACCTACAACCCATCATTTCCTAATCTTCTGTCAGGTCATTTCCTAAGCTCCTGTCTGAAAGTTTCGAAAACGAAAACACCCGTAGGAAATATTATATGTTGTCAATATTGGTGTTTGCACTGACTTGACGAGGCTTAATATAGGAAAGGGGTGAGATACAGTTAGCCAATGATCAGATAATTTCTGTCCTCTGGGACTTCTAGTGTACATGTCTAATAAAGTAATTACCAACAAAAGCTTGTAACACAATTAGCCTAAAACTGAAAAAGGCACATAGCTGCTGCTTTTTTTTTTATCAAGAACAAAACTTCCTGAAACAAATTTTCTACAGTTTTGGATCTTTTTTTATGAAACAAGAGGGCCTTGATGTCTCTAGATTGCTCACTTAACATTCAAAGCTGGACTGAATCATTTTGGAACAAGGAACAATGATGTGAAATTCAAGTAGTTTCAGCACAGAAGATTTAAAAGTTCAAAAGTTTTCCAAATGGCCATAAGGGAAAAATAGATCCACCCACAGATAGCCATATTTTGTACCCTTACAAAAATGATTTTAAGGAATTTAGAAGAAAGTTTCCAAAGACTCATTTCTGTGAAATTATATTTAAACTGAGCCAGCAGTTTCAGAGAAGATATTTAGTCATATAGAAAAAAACTAGCCAAGTCTCTCTGGCAGTTAAATTTTTTAACAAATCAACACCACCAGAAGGAGTCTGGCTGAAGGTCACCCAATGTAATTTTCCTGTCAAATTATTTCAGAATCTGGCTAGTGCTTTGAGGGGAGATTATTCGAAATATTCCATAGTTGTAAAGATAAAACAAGCAGCTATGTTGTTTTAACCAGACAGAATGATCTGAGGGAATTTAGGTTTACATAAGGAACATTACTCTGATACATTTTAGAAATCATGCCATCAGTTTTGGGTGAGGATTTTCAAAGTTTTCCAAATAGGGAAAACTGGCCCCTCCCATTGGCAGCAATGTTGAACTAACAAAATGATTTCAAAGAATCTGGTAGGTCACCCAAGGATCATTTTTGTGAAATTTTTTCAAAATCAGGTCAATGGTTTCTGAAAAGACTTTTTTAGTTTTTCCTTCTGGTTGCACCAGAAGTCTGCATGGATTACCTAGATTTGAAGGAATCTGAAAAGTGACCATCAAAGGACCATTCCTACGAAATTGGGTTAAAATTAGCATCATAGTTTAGCAGGAAATGTTCTTTAAAGAAACTGCAGGCTACAGACAGACAAACAATTATTGACAGATGGAAAATGGACATTAAACAATCCTGACAACTCACCATGAGCACATGCTAGAAATTATTTGGTTAGGACTGTCAGGGGTATTTTCAAACTGTTCTCTAAACAATATTTGATTTGACATCACTGAAGGGAAGAACCCCTGGAGGAAGTACCTACTATATCACATCACTGAAGGGAAGAACCCCTTGATGAAGTACCTCCTATATCACATCCCTGAAGAGGAGAACCCCTTGAGGAAGTACCTCCTATATCACATCCCTGAAGGGAAGAACTCCTGGAGGAAGAACCTCCTATATCTCATCACTGATGGGAAGAACCCCTGGAGGAAGTACCTCCTATATCACATCACTGAAGGGAAGAACCCTTTGATAAAGTACCTCCTATATCACATCACTGATGGGAAGAACCCCTTGATGAAGTACCTCCTATATCACATCCCTGAAGAGGAGAACCCCTTGAGGAAGTACCTCCTATATCACATCACTGAAGGGAAGAACCCCTTGATGAAGTACCTCCTATATCACATCACTGATGGGAAGAACCCCTGGAGGAAGTACCTCCTATATCACATCACTGAAGGGAAGAACCCCTTGATGAAGTACCTCCTATATCACATCACTGAAGTTCTCACTGAAGAGGAGAACCCCTTGATGAAGTACCTCCTATATCACATCCCTGAAGAGGAGAACCCCTTGAGGAAGTACCTCCTATATCACATCCCTGAAGAGGAGAACCCCTTGAGGAAGTACCTCCTATATCACATCACTGATGGGAAGAACCCCTGGAGGAAGTACCTCCTATATCACATCACTGAAGTTCTCACTGAAGAGGAGAACCCCTTGATGAAGTACCTCCTATATCACATCCCTGAAGAGGAGAACCCCTTGAGGAAGTACCTCCTATATCACATCCCTGAAGAGGAGAACCCCTTGAGGAAGTACCTCCTATATCACATCACTGATGGGAAGAAACCCTGGAGGAAGTACCTCCTATATCACATCACTGAAGTTCTCACTGAAGAGGAGAACCCCTTGATGAAGTACCTCCTATATCACATCCCTGAAGAGGAGAACCCCTTGATGAAGTACCTCCTATATCACATCACTGAAGAGGAGAACCCCTGGAGGAAGTACCTCCTATATCACATCACTGAAGGGAAGAACCCTTTGATAAAGTACCTCCTATATCACATCACTGAAGGGAAGAACCCCCTGATGAAGTACCTCCTATATCACATCACTGATGGGAAGAACCCCTGGAGGAAGTACCTCCTATATCACATCACTGAAGGGAAGAACCCCTAGAGGAAGTACCTCCTATATCACATCACTGAAGGGAAGAACCCCTGGAGGAAGTACCTCCTATATCACATCACTGAAGGGAAGAACCCCTGGAGGAAGTACCTCCTATATCACATCACTGAAGGGAAGAACCCCTAGAGGAAGTACCTCCTATATCACATCACTGAAGGGAAGAACCCCTGGAGGAAGTACCTCCTATATCACATCACTGATGGGAATAACCCCTGGAGGAAGTACCTCCTATATCACATCACTGAAGGGAAGAACTCCTAGAGGAAGAACCTCCTATATCACATCACTGAAGGGAATAACCCCTGGAGGAAGAACCTCCTATATCACATCACTGAAGGGAAGAACTCCTAGAGGAAGAACCTCCTATATCACATCACTGAAGGGAAAGTACCTCCTATTTACATCACTGAAGGGAAGAACCCCTGGAGGAAGTACCTCCTATATCACATCCCTGAAGGGAAGAACTCCTGGAGGAAGTACCTCCTATATCACATCACTGAAGGGAAAGTACCTCATATATCACATCACTGAAGGGAAGAACCCCTAGAGGAAGTACCTCCTATATCACATCACTGATGGGAATAACCCCTGGAGGAAGTACCTACTATATCACATCACTGAAGGGATGAACCCCTTGATGAAGTACCTCCTATATCACATCCCTGAAGAGGAGAACCCCTTGAGGAAGTACCTCCTATATCACATCCCTGAAGGGAAGAACTCCTGGAGGAAGAACCACCTATATCTCATCACTGATGGGAAGAACCCCTGGAGGAAGTACCTCCTATATCACATCACTGAAGGGAAGAACCCTTTGATAAAGTACCTCCTATATCACATCACTGATGGGAAGAACCCCTTGATGAAGTACCTCCTATATCAAATCCCTGAAGAGGAGAACCCCTTGAGGAAGTACCTCCTATATCACATCACTGAAGGGAAGAACCCCTTGATGAAGTACCTCCTATATCACATCACTGATGGGAAGAACCCCTGGAGGAAGTACCTCCTATATCACATCACTGAAGGGAAGAACCCCTTGATGAAGTACCTCCTATATCACATCACTGAAGTTCTCACTGAAGAGGAGAACCCCTTGATGAAGTACCTCCTATATCACATCCCTGAAGAGGAGAACCCCTTGAGGAAGTACCTCCTATATCACATCCCTGAAGAGGAGAACCCCTTGAGGAAGTACCTCCTATATCACATCACTGATGGGAAGAACCCCTGGAGGAAGTACCTCCTATATCACATCACTGAAGTTCTCACTGAAGAGGAGAACCCCTTGATGAAGTACCTCCTATATCACATCCCTGAAGAGGAGAACCCCTTGAGGAAGTACCTCCTATATCACATCCCTGAAGAGGAGAACCCCTCGAGGAAGTACCTCCTATATCACATCACTGATGGGAAGAAACCCTGGAGGAAGTACCTCCTATATCACATCACTGAAGTTCTCACTGAAGAGGAGAACCCCTTGATGAAGTACCTCCTATATCACATCCCTGAAGAGGAGAACCCCTTGAGGAAGTACCTCCTATATCACATCACTGATGGGAAGAACCCCTTGATGAAGTACCTCTTATATCACATCCCTGAAGAGGAGAACCCCTGGAGGAAGTACCTCCTATATCACATCACTGAAGGGAAGAACCCTTTGATAAAGTACCTCCTATATCACATCACTGAAGGGAAGAACCCCTTGATGAAGTACCTCCTATATCACATCACTGATGGGAAGAACCCCTGGAGGAAGTACCTCCTATATCACATCACTGAAGGGAAGAACCCCTAGAGGAAGTACCTCCTATATCACATCACTGAAGGGAAGAACCCCTGGAGGAAGTACCTCCTATATCACATCACTGAAGGGAAGAACCCCTGGAGGAAGTACCTCCTATATCACATCACTGAAGGGAAGAACCCCTAGAGGAAGTACCTCCTATATCACATCACTGATGGGAATAACCCCTGGAGGAAGTACCTCCTATATCACATCACTGATGGGAATAACCCCTGGAGGAAGTACCTCCTATATCACATCACTGAAGGGAAGAACCCCTTGATGAAGTACCTCCTATATCACATCACTGAAGTTCTCACTGAAGAGGAGAACCCCTTGATGAAGTACCTCCTATATCACATCCCTGAAGAGGAGAACCCCTTGAGGAAGTACCTCCTATATCACATCCCTGAAGAGGAGAACCCCTTGAGGAAGTACCTCCTATATCACATCACTGATGGGAAGAACCCCTGGAGGAAGTACCTCCTATATCACATCACTGAAGTTCTCACTGAAGAGGAGAACCCCTTGATGAAGTACCTCCTATATCACATCCCTGAAGAGGAGAACCCCTTGAGGAAGTACCTCCTATATCACATCCCTGAAGAGGAGAACCCCTTGAGGAAGTACCTCCTATATCACATCACTGATGGGAAGAAACCCTGGAGGAAGTACCTCCTATATCACATCACTGAAGTTCTCACTGAAGAGGAGAACCCCTTGATGAAGTACCTCCTATATCACATCCCTGAAGAGGAGAACCCCTTGAGGAAGTACCTCCTATATCACATCACTGATGGGAAGAACCCCTTGATGAAGTACCTCTTATATCACATCCCTGAAGAGGAGAACCCCTGGAGGAAGTACCTCCTATATCACATCACTGAAGGGAAGAACCCTTTGATAAAGTACCTCCTATATCACATCACTGAAGGGAAGAACCCCTTGATGAAGTACCTCCTATATCACATCACTGATGGGAAGAACCCCTGGAGGAAGTACCTCCTATATCACATCACTGAAGGGAAGAACCCCTAGAGGAAGTACCTCCTATATCACATCACTGAAGGGAAGAACCCCTGGAGGAAGTACCTCCTATATCACATCACTGAAGGGAAGAACCCCTGGAGGAAGTACCTCCTATATCACATCACTGAAGGGAAGAACCCCTAGAGGAAGTACCTCCTATATCACATCACTGATGGGAATAACCCCTGGAGGAAGTACCTCCTATATCACATCACTGATGGGAATAACCCCTGGAGGAAGTACCTCCTATATCACATCACTGAAGGGAAGAACTCCTAGAGGAAGAACCTCCTATATCACATCACTGAAGGGAATAACCCCTGGAGGAAGAACCTCCTATATCACATCACTGAAGGGAAGAACTCCTAGAGGAAGAACCTCCTATATCACATCACTGAAGGGAAAGTACCTCCTATATCACATCACTGAAGGGAAGAACCCCTGGAGGAAGTACCTCCTATATCACATCCCTGAAGGGAAGAACTCCTGGAGGAAGTACCTCCTATATCACATCACTGAAGGGAAAGTACCTCCTATATCACCTCACTGAAGGGAAGAACCCCTAGAGGAAGTACCTCCTATATCACATCACTGATGGGAATAACCCCTGGAGGAAGTACCTCCTATATCACATCACTGAAGGGAAAAACCCCTAGAGGAAGTACCTCCTATATCACATCACTGAAGGGAAGAACCCCTGGAGGAAGTACCTCCTATATCACATCACTGAAGGGAAGAACCCCTGGAGGAAGTACCTCCTATATCACATCACTGAAGGGAAGAACCCCTAGGGGAAGTACCTCCTATATCACATCACTGAAGGGAAGAACCCCTGGAGGAAGTACCTCCTATATCACATCACTGATGGGAATAACCCCTGGAGGAAGTACCTCCTATATCACATCACTGAAGGGAAGAACTCCTAGAGGAAGAACCTCCTATATCACATCACTGAAGGGAATAACCCCTGGAGGAAGAACCTCCTATATCACATCACTGAAGGGAAGAACTCCTAGAGGAAGAACCTCCTATATCACATCACTGAAGGGAATAACCCCTGGAGGAAGAACCTCCTATATCACATCACTGATGGGAATAACCCCTGGAGGAAGTACCTCCTATATCACATCACTGAAGGGAAGAACCCCTGGAGGAAGTACCTCCTATATCACATCACTGAAGGGAAGAACTCCTAGAGGAAGAACCTCCTATATCACATCACTGATGGGAATAACCCCTGGAGGAAGTACCTCCTATATCACATCACTGAAGGGAAGAGCCCTTTGATAAAGTACCTCCTATATCACATCACTGATGGGAAGAACCCCTGGAGGAAGTACCTCCTATATCACATCACTGATGGGAATAACCCCTGGAGGAAGTACCTCCTATATCACATCACTGAAGGGAAAGTACCTCCTATATCACATCACTGAAGGGAAGAACCCCTGGAGGAAGTACCTCCTATATCACATCACTGAAGGGAAGAACTCCTAGAGGAAGAACCTCCTATATCACATCAAAGCTGGGGAGAACCACTGGAAGAAGTACCTGCTATATCACATAAATGAAGTTCTCACTGAAGGGAAGGGCCCCTTGAGGAAGTATCAGCAAACACCAGGAAGATCAAACTGAATGTTTTATAAAGTTTGTTCATTAAAACAGATAAAAGTAAATGTATGATATTCAAAATGTGAAAACAGTTTTTTTCTCTATATTTCAAGAGAAACTGTGTAACTAAGATCTCAAGGAACTACAGAACTTTGGGGTAAATGGTGGGGAATAAAGCAGTTGATGGCTAGCTGTCCTCTGTCAATCTTGTATGTCAATCTTGAAGACAACCATCCACTTCTATAAACTACAGAAAAATGCGACAGATCAGCAGCTAAGATGAGTAAAATGCATGAAAGTAGTGGAGTTAAAAAATCTTACCTGTGAAACTTGACAAAAATGTCTCTGGAATTCCAGTATATGTACCCTGTCTTCCTAGTGTATGATAGCCCCCTATATGTTTATTATAGGAGTGATTTTGTAGAACATTATCACCATTATGAGAACATCTCTGTAGAGCTAAGTCTGGTGGGGATAATGATCCTGTCTTTGTCGACTCTCCATTGGTCAGTAGTTCATCTGCGCTCTGTATGCAGAAAAGTACAGTCAAATGTCAAAAACATTCCCAGAGTCTCCACACACCAATTCAATTTAATAGAGAGGTGAAATGATAGGCAACATTCAGCCATATCACAAAGACATGTATTTGGAGATAGACAAAAACTAGAATAGTGTCCCTAGGACACGGATGCCTCCCCACCCCCCTCCCCCACAACCTACTGTGCCAACCTTTTTATAATAACAAGAGAGCCATGAAGGCCCTGTATCACTCACCTGACCTACTGACATAAAGATCATCAAGATTAACATTCTGACCAAGTTTCCTTAAGATATGTTCATAAATGAGGCCTCTAAAGTGTTAACTAGCTTTACCTTTGATTTGACCCAGTGACCTAGTTTTTGACCCCACATGACCCAGATTCGAACATGACATAAAGATCATCAAGGTTAACACTCTGACCAAGTTTCATGAAGATATAGACATAAATGTGGCCTCTACAGTGTTAACCCTTACCGTGCTATATTTCTATAATGGACTGGTCCATCATTCAATTTGGGCAATACCATTTATTATTCGAGGGGTGTTTACTGAAAATTTACTGACTGAATAGCGAACAGTGCAGACCATGATCAGACTGCACGGATGTGCAGGCTGATCTTGGTCTGCACTGGTCACAAAGGCACAATCATCTGCCGCCAGCAGGCTAAGGGTTAACAAGCTTTTCCTTTGATTTGACCTGGTGACCTAGTTTCTGACCCCAGATGATCCAATATGGAACTCGTCCAAGATTTTATTGAGAGTAACATTCTGACTAAGCTTCATTAAGATTGGGCCAAAATTGTGACCTCTATAGAGTTTACAAGCTTTTTTCTTTTATTTGACCTGGTGACCTAGTTTTAACCCTTGATGACCCAATATTGATCTCATCCAAGATTTTAAAGAGGGCAACATTCTGACCAAGTTTCATTAAGATTTGGCCAAAATTGTATAAATGTGGCCTCTAAAGTGTTAACAAGCTTTTCCTTCAATTTGACCCGTTGACCTAGTTTTTGACCTCACATGACCCAGATTCAAACTTGACCTAAAGATCATCAAGATTAACATTCTAAGTTTCATGAAGATATAGTCATAAATGTGGCCTCTAGAGTGTTAATAAACTTTTCCTTTGATTTGATCTAGTGACCTAATTTTTGACCCAACCTGGCCCAGATTTGAACTGGACCTATAGATCATCAAGATTAACATTCTGATCAAGTTGCATTAAGATATGGTCATAAATGTGGCCTCTACAGTGTTAATTAGCTTATCCTTTGATTTGACCCAGTGATCTAGTTTTTTATCCTACATGACCCAATTTCAAACTGGATCTTGAGATCATCTGAATTAACATTCTGACCAAGTTTCATGAAGATACAGTCATAAATGTGGCCTCTACAGTGTTAACATGCTTTTCCTTTGATTTGACCTGGTGACCTAGTTTTTGATCCCAGATGACCCAATATCGAACTCTTCCAAGATTTTATTGAGGGTATCATTCTGATCATTGTTCATTAAGATGGGGCCAAAATTGTGACCTCTATAGAGTTAACAAGCTTTTTCTTCGATTTGACCTGGTGACCTAGTTTTTGAACCCAGATGACCCAATATCGAACTGATGCACTGTTGAGCCCAATAGCTCTACCTTTTCTTCGAACAGTTGAGCTAGAAACTATTCCATTAAAATTGAACAAAGGATAGCTCTATTTTCTTGTGTTTATATTTTTATGAACGATGAACAGATGGAAAAGTGCTATGAAAAATTCAGAATGCACTAGCCTGATTAACTAAGAAAGACAAAAGCCCACTCCTAACAGTATTGTAATCATGTGAAAAGTGCCAACACTTATATTGGAACATGAAAACTTACATAAACCAGGGAACTTACCTCTTGGTCACTTTCATGTATGGTGTCTTCTTTTGATATTGCTGAAAATAGAAAAGGAATTTATTTGTTTACATGTGCACAGCATAAATGGCTTCAAGCATGACAGGCCAACGTCTTCTCTAAAATATGTATGCTGAACAACAGGGGGAATTTTTCTTTTCTTCTTTTTTTTTTATTCACAAATTTTTCTGAGTATAAGAAATTTCAAGTCATTTACTCACAATTTTGTTCAATGGTTTATTACCATAATTTTATATTCATAACTATAAGTTTTGCTAACATTTTGCAGAGTCATGAGAAATTAGATAGTGTATCAAACATTAGAGCTAAGGACAGTAATGTTCGACTGTTAAACAGCCTTGTCAATTAAATGTCCAAATATTAATTATATTTATTTATTTATTTATTTATTTATTTATTTATTTTGTTGGGTTTAACGTCGCACCGACACAATTATAGGTCATATGGCGACTTTCCAGCTTTGATGGTGGAGGAAGACCCCAGGTGCCCCTCCGTGCATAATTTCATCACGAGCGGGCACCTGGGTAGAACCACCGACCTTCCGTAAGCCAGCTGGATGGCTTCCTCACATGAAGAATTCAACGCCCGAGTGAGGCTCGAACCCACATCGATGAGGGGCAAGTGATTTGAAGTCAGCGACCTTAACCACTCGGCCACAGAGGCCCCAATATTAATTATAAATTATTAATTAATTATAATATTGTTAAAATGCAAAACACAGCTATGGAACCAGTACCACATTAGCTCATCACACTGGAAAACTGCGTGAAGTTTCAATCCATTCTCATTAGTGGGTACTAAGGTACCAGCTTATATTCAAAAACTTTACAAAACATTTTCTAAGTCGCTCACCTGAGAAACACATCATAACAGTGTAAACATGTTTGACATAGTAATTTCATGGAACCAAATATTCTGACCAATTTTCATTTAGATTGGACCAAAAATGTGGTCTCTTGAAGTGTAAACAAGTATTTTCTTCAATTTGACCTAGTGACCCAGTTTTTAAGCCAAGGTAACCTACATTCAAACTTGACCTAGATTTGATCAAGGCAATCTATTCTGACAAAATTTCATGAATACAGCCTCTACTGCATACAAAACGTTTTTCTTTGATTTGTCCTAGCGGCCTAATTTTTGATCCCAGATAACCCATTTTCGATCTTGGACTTAATTTCATCAAGGCTATCATTCTGACCAAATTTCATGAAGATCAATTGAAAAATACAGTCGCCATCGCATACACAAGGTTTTTCTTTGATTTCACCTAGTGACCTAGTTTTTAACCACAGATGACCGATATTCTAATTTTTCCTAGATTTCATTAAGGCAATCCTTTTGACTAAATTTTATATATATCCAGTGTAAAATGCGTACACAAGGTTTTCCTTTAATTTGACCCAGTGACCTAGTTTTAGACCATAGATGACCCATATTCAAATTCGACCAAGATTTCATCCAGACAAACATTCTGATCAAATTTCATGAAGATCCGGTGTAAAATGCAGCCCCTATTGCATACACAAGGTTTTTCTTTGATTTGACCTAGTGACCTATTTTTTGACCCCAGATGACCCATATTCTTAACTGGCCTAGATTTCATCAAGGCAATCATTCTTACCATAATTCATGCAGATCAGTTGAAAAATACAGCCTCTATCGCAAACACAAGGATTTTCTTTGATTTGACCTAGTGACCTAATTTATTGACCCCAGATGACCCATTTTCAAACTCGGCCTAAAATTCATCAAGGTAATCATTCTGACAAAATTTCATGAAGATCAGTTGAAAAATACAGCCTCTATCGCATACACAAGCTAAATGTTGACAGACGACATACAGACAGACGCCGGACATCGAGCAATTACAATAACTTACCTGAGCATTTGCTCAGGTGAGCTAAAAAGGGGCATGACTTTGTTAAAATGCAAAGAAGAGATATGAAAGCTATGCACTGCATGTCAGATCATCATAGTGAACTAGTGTGTTAAGTTTCAATCCATTCCCGTTGGTGGGTACTACCAAATATAACTTCGTTAAAGACAGTGCGCATGATACTCCGACTCATGATGGTGAACATTTGTGCCAAGTTACATCAAAATCCCTACATGCATGAAGAAGAAATTCTACAGACAAAGTATCGACCTTTGATCTCTAAGTGTGACCTTGACCTTAGACCTAGGGACCTGGTTCTTGCACATGACACTCTGACTCATGATGGTGAACAATAGTGTCAAGTTACATCAAAATCCCTCCACGCATAAAGAAGATATGCTCCGGACAAAGTCATTCTTGAATTTGACCTTTGACCTCTAAGTGCTTGACCCTCTGTCTTATGATGGTGAACAATTGTGCCGAGTTCCCAGACGAAAAAATGATCATGGTTGACCATGGTCACCACGGTTTTTGATGGCTGACCATGTTTTAATGTGGTCAACCATCAAATACCATGGTGAAAACATGGTCAGGAGCACGGTAGGTTATGGGCAACCATGGTGAGATAAGATTGGCCATGGTCAGGGAAGAAGATCAACAGTTTGGCCATGGTCTACAGTGGTCAACTTTTATCAACCACGGTTGACAATGGACTACCATGGTCATGCTAGCAATTTTCACACTTACCAAGTTTTACAATGCACGAAAGACGCCTGAATGCATTTTGGCTCAAAAAGTTTTCCTAGTTATAGAACAGTTTTCCTGCATTTACAGACAGATTCAAAGGTAAACTTTCATAGTCTGACTATAATTTGTTGTCATCTTAGCAATTTTATGACCATGGTTGATTGTGGTCCACAACCATGGTCAACCATGGTTTTTGACCATGGTCTGATACCATGTTTTATGACTGTGGTGCCAATTACAACAGCCATGGTAAACCACTGTCCCATGACCATGAACTACCATGGTAAACCATGAATTACCATGCTAGCAAACTGTCAATTTCGACTGGGTTACATCAAAATCCCTCCATGCATGAAGAAGATATGCTCCGGACAAAGTTTGTGGACGCCACCCACCAGGGACGTTCCCATAATACGTCCTGTTTTTCAAACGGGCGTATAAAAACATCAATGCATTTTGCAAGTATTATGCAACCTGAAATGCGAACAATCAGAGAGTCTCATTAAACTTTATGGATGTTTTATGCACTTGGTCAGACTCCATAAATAGGCTATAACCAGTCATTCTCATAAAGGCAGTCTATTAGGTAGCATCATTGTCTACTTGTTTTAATAATTAAACAGGTCTATGACATCATTTACAATCAATGGTAGCTAACAGATTTCCTTTCTTTACTGCTTGCAGTGCAAGCATTTGGAAAAACAAGAGCTGTTAAACATGCCCAACATGATGGCCATGGAGTCTTTAGTAACTTGTTTGCTGTGACCTTGATCTTTAATCTAATGACCTCAAAACCAGCATCCTAAGAAACTGATGTCTGTCAGCCTAAAAGTGCTCCAGGTACATCTTTAGTTTCATGGTCACTTTGACTTTTGACTTCTTGACCCAAAAAACATCAAAGGTCAATTGTGTATGAAGTTAAATGGACAAGTTCATTATAGAAATTTAGCATGGTAAGGGTTAACATGGTCTACCAAGCTATGGACAGATGGACCTGTTATGAACAAAGCAATATACCTTCTTTTCTTTTCTTCATTTTTTTCAAAGTAGAGTTCGAAAGTGAGGTGGGATAAAGGAAGATACATGTACTCAAAAGAAATTAACTCAGACCAGTCAGATTCACAAAATTAATATCAACTTAAAACAAGAGATCACTGAACTATAACTTTCCAACTAGGGTTGGCAGAACTTTGGTGCAATTATATCTAGTGGTATAGAAGTAGTAACTGGTAGCACAGATCAAAGATTTGACAAATCAAGGGTAATGACTTTGCTGAAAATCATTTAATCAAAATGTGACCATAATATACACATTTATGCTTATGAACACACTAATTTATATTGTTGGGTTTAATGTCCCACAGACACAATTATAGGTCATTTGGCGACTTTCCAGCTTTGATGGTAAAGGAAGACCCAGGTGATCCTCCATACATTATTTCATCACAAACGGGCACCTGGGTATAACCACCGACCTTCAATAAGCCAGCTGGATGGCTTCCTAACATGAAGAATTCAATGCCCCGAGTGAGGCTCGAACCCACATCGATGAGGGGCAAGTGATTTAAATTCAGCAATCTTAACCACTCGGCCACCTTCACACTAATCACTCCTGTAGTTTAGTGAAATTCATCCTAATTGCATAGAGCAAGTAGTGTAAACACTCTAAAACATGACAATTCAAGGGTCATAACTCTGCTGAAAATCACTAACCAGAAAATGCTCTATTACTGGGCTTGGCAGTGATAACTATACAGTTTGGTGGAAATCTGCCCAATGGTGTAACAGAAGTTGCCAAAATATCACAAAATTTGACAAACGAAAGTCAATAACTCCCCTGAAAATCACTGAACTGGGAGTTGGAACTTACTACTCCTCTAAGGTTTTGTGGATATCCACCTCATTATATTAGACAAGTGGCTCAAACAGCATAAACGTTGACAAACCAAGGGCCATCACTCCACTGAAAATCACTGGCACAGGCTTGGCAATGATCACTTTTGGAAGTCTGCTGTACTGTAATTCCTCCAATGGTGGTATTGGAGCGAAGAAGGTAAGATACAACAAAACAAGGGCCATAACTCTGAAAATCACTGAATAGGAACATGCCGATGATATGTATAACTATGCTTGGCGCTTATAACTTCTGTAAGGTTTGGTGGAAATCTCTTCAATGATATAAGAGAATATGGCCAAAACATAATACAATCTAATGAATCAAGGGCAGTAACTCTACTTATTATCACTGAACCAATAAATGCTGACGATATACATAACCAGACTTGGCAAATTATCACTCTTGTTAAGTTTGGTGTAAATCAGCCCAGTGGAGGCAGGCAGGCAGGCACTACATAAGGAAGACTCCACTGGCAGGCAGGCAGGCACTACATAAGGAAGACATAGCTAAGGAGATGTGGTAGAAAACTATAAAGTATATCAGTTAATCCTCACTTTAATTCTGGTGCTACATTAATTCACCGATACAGTTATTTACTACTAAAATACAGCAAATTTTCCAAAAGCAATTAGACTTCAAGCAGAAAAAAAACAACACTAACTATGTTCAGCTGATCCAACAGAATTAATCTATATAACAACATAGAAAGCTTTAAATAATCCTTTTATCTCTATTAATTACTTTTTCTGAATGATTAAAAGAGAATTTACAATAAACAAGCCACAATGAAGTCTATTATGACTGGAACATTCTCTCCACACAGCAATCATAATGGAACCATTCTACTAAAACAGTTGTTTATTGCCGTGTTTTATGCTGAGACAATTATAACAGTTATATTATGTGTGTTAGATAATGCACTTCAGAAAGGAAAACAACTTTTATACCAAATACAAGAACAACTCTGGTGTTATTTAGAAGAGATATACCAATTATTAAAATGTAACACAGTTTATTAAGCATGTTTATTTTTTTTAAATTTCAAATGTTTATATAATTAATGCTTTTGTAATGATACTTATAATACCCATTGACCCTGTCACTGTGCAACCTGTCACTGTGCAAAAAGGCAGAAAGGTGAAATGCTTGTAAGGAGGTGATCTGCATTAAGCTACGTGGTTGATGGTGTTAAATAAACTGCTTCCTTTAATGACCAAAGTTCTCTAGAATCTCACCTGAATGATGTTACAAAGTAAGAAAAAACATGGAAATTTTCAAAGCATTTTTAACTTTCAGTTTCATAGTATTTTATTAGTTTATACTAATTTATTTTAGGTCAATTGTGAAGCAAGTTGTACAACTTATATTTATCACTCTTGACACCTCATTCCTGATGGAATCCATCGCCACGAGGGTATGGGAGAAGAGAAGCCAGATTCCCTTTTAATGCTGAGGGCCAAGCAAGGGAGCTACTGGTACCATTTTTTTCACGCCGAACCCACAATTTCCCGCACTCAAAGCGGATGCTCTACCACTAGGCTATCAAGGCAAATTCAATTTGACTCAACCACTAAGTTTTTTATGAGAACAGCCTACTTTGCAAGACTCTTTTAAAAGTCACTGCTATTAAAGACTGCTTTATCTGAAATTAATCAAACATATGCCTACTTGCACAAACTGTGCACTCACATTGATGCTGTGTTTAAGTTTCATGTATGCACAGTGATGGTGTGTTTAAGTCTCATGCATCAAAAGTCCTGGTGTGTTTAAGTTTCATGTATGCACAGTGATGGTGTGTTTAAGTCTCATGCATCAAAAGTCCTGTGTGTTTAAGTTTCATGTATGCACAGTGATGGTGTGTTTAAGTCTCATGCATCAAAAGTCCTGGTGTGTTTAAGTTTCATGTATGCACAGTGATGGTGTGTTTAAGTCTCATGCATCAAAAGTCCTGGTGTGTTTAAGTTTCATGTATGCACAGTGATGGTGTGTTTAAGTCTCATGCATCAAAAGTCTTGGTGTGTTTAAGTTTCATGTATGCACAGTGATGGTGTGTTTAAGTCTCATGCATCAAGTCTGTTGTTAAGTTTCATGTATCACGTGATGGTGTGTTAAGTCTCATGCATCAAAGTCTGGTTTGTTTAAGTTTCATGTAGCACAGTGATGGTGTTTAAGTCTCATGCATCAAAAGTCCTGGTGTGTTTAAGTTTCATGTATGCACAGTGATGGTGTGTTTAAGTCTCATGCATCAAAAGTCTTGGTGTGTTTAAGTTTCAAGCACCAACAGTGATGGATTTTAAGTTTCATGAATCAAAAGTCTTGGTGTGTTTAAGTTTCAAGCACCAA
Source organism: Mercenaria mercenaria (assembly GCF_021730395.1). Taxonomy (NCBI): domain Eukaryota; kingdom Metazoa; phylum Mollusca; class Bivalvia; order Venerida; family Veneridae; genus Mercenaria; species Mercenaria mercenaria. Next base: position 39,704,771 of record NC_069378.1, read on the forward strand.
CAGTGATGGATTTTAAGTTTCATGTATGCACAGTGATGGTGTGTTTAAGTCTCATGCATCAAAAGTCTTGGTGTGTTTAAGTTTCAAGCACCAACAGTGATGGATTTTAAGTTTCATGAATCAAAAGTCTTGGTGTGTTTAAGTTTCAAGCACCAACAGTGATGGATTTTAAGTTTGATGAATCAAACGTCTTGGTGTGTTTAAGTTTCAAGCACCAACAGTGATGGATTTTAAGTTTGATGAATCAAAAGTCTTGGTGTGTTTAATTTTCAAGCACCAACAGTGATGGATTTTAAGTTGTATGCACCAACAGTCTTGGTGTGGTTAAGTTTCATGTACAAACAATGCACCAACAGACTTAGTGTGTTTAAGTTTCATGCACTAACAATAATGGATTTTAAGTTTACAACTTCATGACCTTATTTGAAAAAGAAAACCATACCAGCTTCTGAGAGTCCAATTGATCTTAACTATAAAAGAATTCTATCTAATCATTATGAAATATTCCAGCTTTTACAAACTTTTAATCCAGCAATCAGATTTCTAATAATGAAATTTCCTCATGTGAATAAAGCTCTTATACAATAAAGAGAAGGAACATATGAAATATTGCCAGCAGTTTACAGATTTTAAGGGAAGTGGGTACCTCTCCACAACAAGTAGATCATTTAGCAAACTGAACAACTTGTATTCAATCTGCTGTATTCAAACATGCCAATGTGATGAGAACTGATCTATAAAGCTGTGAAATTTAACAGAACTTCACATCAATCAGAACAAAACTTTCTTCAATCAATCATAATTTTGAAAAGGTAAACAATTTAAAATCTCATTCAAAATGTACAGTTAAGTTTTTTCCCTTCTTCTTTTTCCCAACATGTCTGGCAAGCTACATAAGCAAGCAATTATGCATAGTTTCGCAGATTCTTTAAATAATGTAATTGTAAGAAGATGTATGTAGTTTGATTACTAAGACAGACTTAAATATATGCAATGTGCATCTGTCACTTAAACATTTTTTACATACGTAAAACTTTAAATGTTGAAAATCAAACTTGACTTACTATATAAACTATATTACTTATGCTACACACAATTAAATGTTATGTGTAACAGTCACTTGTTAAAAAAAAATTATTAATACACACAAAGTGTATAAATAGAAAACCATAACAAAAACATTATCAGAAAAGTCGATTATGTCTTTATTGGTAATTCGGGGTTTACTTCATGGTAAAATAGTCAATATGATTCAAAAGTAGTACAACTATTTTTTCACGGATAATGGTTTAATTCACTACCCGATTCCCCTTTTCTCAATAATGACATTAACATGATAATGTTAAAATACCATGACCCTCTAAAGCACACCTTTAGCTTCCAACAGGACACCAACTGTTGACTTACTTCTGCTGAAACCTATGCCATTCTATAAAACACCC